>NW_027622846.1:0-6040 GCF_034508935.2 Berghia stephanieae
GTCATTTATTTTCTTTTTCTCTTGGTTCTGCTCTTTGACGTTACGAATTATATTTTTACTATTAATTGTATTTTAAAATATTAGCACTTATAGAGCAAAATCGTACTGTCGGAAATCCGACAAAAGTCGGAAGATTTACAGGCCTGACTTAAGTCTAAAAGAGAATAATACTTTTATCTCTCATAACTGCGGTAACATAAGAATCATTTCATTTACCAAATCTGTGGGATCTGAAAACTTCACTCAGGTTACAATAAAAATTGCTTCCAAATGCAGTCTGTCATCCATGCTGAATACACATCACCGGTGTACCAGGACTTTGACGCAGTTGCGGACTGTGAGAATTAACAGACCATATATAGATTGACCACTGTGCGAATTGACGCCACCTTTAAGAAAAAATAAAAAAGCAGTAAATGTCATAACAATAGTAAATAATTCATTAAAAACTTAAACTCGCTCTGTGTGTAATTTTTAAAAATCAAACAATAAGATTTAACCCATAAAAGGCGAGATTCAATCTTACTAACACCAGATCTTAGTCTTAACTCACTAAATCCTAGCCCTCTACTCTCCCAAGAGATTTTTCATACTTTTTAAAATCGCTGTGATTATCCCCAGACACCTGGGGATAATGCAAATTCGTTATCCCTCCCTGACACCTGTCTGGGGATGACGAAAATTCATTATCCCCAGACACATATTTGAAACTCCACTCTTTTAAACAATTATCCACATTCCAGAATATGGAATGTTTCCAAATGCACATAGAAATAAGGAAAGTTAATAAAATATCTATAAAAACAAAATTAACCAACAATAAATCAGTTGTTTTATATATACACAATATGCGTCGACTTCAAATTGGGTGTCTTGGCCGAATGGTTTAGTCGTCTGCCCTGGAAGTTTTACCAGAATCGGCGTTGTGGGTTCAAATCCTGGTTCCGCCACTTTTTAAAAAATTCCGTCTTCTTTTTACAGAACGTTGAAAGGGATAAATGTCCCATCCATCCTCCCCCCACCTTTTTTTTTTTTAAACTCTCTCTTGGTTCCCTTCTAGTTTCTAGCAAATAGTCATATTCGTCCCCACTCCGATCTGAAAAAGTGTCTAAAAAGAATAATTAATTAAAAAGCAAACAAACAGAAATATTCAGAGAGCGACCAAATGGTCAGACAGAGGAGAAAAAACAAAAACTATTTTAAGAAATTCATGCTCAGAAACGGAACAAAAGGCCAAACAAAAGGGAGAAAAGAATAGACTCGCTCAAAAAAAAAAAAGGGGGGTTGGGGACGGAACATTTATCCCTTGCAACGTCCTGTAAAAAGGTGTCTGGGGATAACGAATTTTCAATGGGAATAATGACAGCCTTTAATTCTTTAATGAATACTGGGGATGTAGAAGCTTTCCGAAAATAATTTTCCTATTGTCTTAATTCCTATTGTCTTTCCTTATTGTCTTATTGTCTGTTGTACATTAATATTTGTTTAAGATTTATCTAGGCATGAATAAAATTCTGGATGTGAATCAGTTTTCTTTATTTGCTTTTTATTTTTATGTCTATCGTAACCCTATTTTGCGATGACAAAAAAAAAAAACAACCGAACTGATCAAAGCAGCTCTCACTGGCTGAAAATGTTATTGCGATACCAAGCATTGTGCTATAAGTTTCTGTGGTAACCAGTCACTTCATAAAACTAAAACAAATTAGCACTGGCACCAGTGCAGTGACCAGTACCTTATCACTATCACTATCACCATCCATCATAATTTGGAATCTGGAAAAGGAATGAACTGTTTTAGCATCATGAATCATATCAGTGATCTATGCAAAACGAACTATTTTCTACTTAAAATATCAAGACTATCTAAATCTAATACTATGTGTTGAAATATGGCACTATCCAACATCACGCCAATCCAAACATCTCCCAACTCCAAACCCCACTCGTCGTAACCAAATGAAAATGAATGTCACACATTCCCACCGTTCAGTCCGCCACAGTGAAAGCAAGTGACATTTTTCAAAGACCCATCAACCCTTGGATGACTTAAACAAAGAGCAACAACAACAATATAAATAATATATCATATTAACCTCAGCGGCAGTACAAGAAAAATTATGCCAGGGTTGTGAGATTATTTTTATAGAACATGCCACACTAGTTATGGGAAAAAAGATAAAATATTATAAATATCGCTTTTTTTTCTGCAAAAATGCATATAATAAAAGAAAAAATCCTCGTTTGTCACGCGGTCATAATAATTTGACCTTGGCTGACCATATAATAATACTGTATAATTATCTGTCATTTAGGTAAAATTAAGTGATTTAGCAAAACACTCCCAAAATACCAAATATCAAACCCAGTTAAAACTAATATTTTTTATTGCCAAACTGGTAATTCTGCATTGACGCACGCGCACTTTAACCCGCCAAAAAAAGTTGTCTCACTTGTGCCTCCCTCAGCTGGCTTTTTGCCCCACTATAGCTCACCTATGTTGGAAAAAGCTCACATTCTCTCTCCGTACTCAGGTGTAAAACGTGGCGCTCAGAAATTTTCACCATGATTGTAATGACTTTCATAAATTAACTATTGTGACAACAATGTTTATTTGACAGACAAAAGTAATAATAATATATTAATAATAATTAGAAAAAAAAATGATAGAATGATAATAATAAGAACAATAATATATAAAAAAATCAATAAATAAGCTTTAAAATATAAAGGAAAATATTTTTTAAATTAATAAAATAGTAGGAAAAAAAATAGTATTGAAAAAATAAGGTTCCCCATTGGGCTTTGAACCCAAGAACTTCCAATTAAGAGTCAAGCAGCTCAACCACTATGCTCCTCTCAGCATACTAGGCTTTCGTGTCATTAAGATTCCATCCAACAAGGAGCTCACACGACATTCTGTCTATTATTTGTTAAGACAATTTCTATGCGGATGAAGGGTTTACATTCAAATTGTTCATTGTTCTGATCATTTAATCCCTAGCCTGAGCATTTTAATGAGTCCCTGCCTTCAGACAAGCATTTATTTAGCCCTAATACCACCATGCTGATAAATTCACACGACAGAAGTCGTTGAGAGTAGGGTATAGTCGGGGAAATTCGCCACTTCTCACACCCCTCTCTTTAAATGCAAATAACCCATCTTACCTATTATTGGACGAGTCCAAGTGTCACATCATCACTTTGATGCTCTTTTCATCTATTGTTTTTAATCTACCAATCAGCATTTAGTACATTAATATCATGACACAATCGTGTCATTTAATGTCATAGCGTGTCTGTCGTTCTGTGCGCCTGATTCGTCCGAAATCCAACACCCGCCATTCCAAATTCCTACTTTCACTCGTCATTTTAAGCGTTTTTTCAGCTTAGATCCTTACTCTACAACCTGTTATTTTGATATTGTATGATTTAAACATTAGTTTTGATGTTCCCATCATTTGCAATAGTTAAAAATATTCTTTTATTTTTTAATTGAGGGTCCCAATGATATCACTGCTTTCAGGAAATTCGCCACTAGTATCGGGGAAATTCGCCGTTCTAATTGGGGACATTTGTCGCTCTGTTTTGTCGAAATATTATTAATTAAATGTTTAAAGGGGGCCCTGATGATATTTTGACCGATAATTATTTAATAGATTGGTGATGCAGTGTCTAGGTAACGTTCATAGTGCATAAATTTACATAATGAGGATAGTAATGATTATTAGTAATTTAACTGGACGTAATGAACTTTTTACTATAATGAAGCAGTTTTTTATATAATTGTAGAATAAATGGTGAGAACTTCAAAGAAAACCCAAAATGGAAGCAAAAGATTAAGAGAAAAATAGGATAGGATGGTTCAGCAAAACACAAGAAAAGATATTTTGTCATGTTCTCGCCTTCTATCATAGTATATCGTCATTTATAAAACTTGCCGTTGGTCATTGAATATTTTTAGTTTTTTGCCATTGTAAATAAATAAAATATAGTAATTACTACAAATTAAATCAAATATAAACATGAGAAAACAAAATAATATCTAAAAAGTTCATAAAATTCACGATAAAAATGTGTCAAAATCGAGCGGCGAATTTCCCCGACAGTGGTGGCGAATTTCCCCAACAGTGGTGGCGAATTTCCCCGACGAGCATAACAACTTTTAAATGCGAAAATAAAGTATTACGAATTGAAATACGGGAACAAGTTTAATAAAATCTCATCACTGATTGGCTGATTGTCTTGATGACCAGCTTCTATTTTAAGAAAATTGACATCTTGAGACTGAAATAAGCGAAAGAAGTGGAGCGACCGCAGGGTGGCGAAGTTCCCCCGACTCTACCCTAGCTAATTCTCAAAATGCGCATGCGCGACTCGGGTGTCGAATAACTCTGTTAATATTAAGGCTAAGGACGTAATATTAATATTACGACTTAATACCCTGGGGATAGCCTAATCACATCCTCTTAATGATAATGGGCTTGACGAACCCGTCTTCTAAGACAGCTTTATTTTCATTCAACCCAACCAATTTTAAGGTAATAGTAATACCGCAAACTCGGGGACCCAAATAATTCTGGGGGTTTGGGAGGGGAAAACTTTTTTTTAAAAAAAAAGTCTACTATAGGGTTTTGGAGGAGAACTTTTTATTTTTTATAAGTCCCCTCCCAACAACCCCCAAAAAAATTTAAAGAAAAAGTTTCCCCCTCCCAAAACCCCAAAATATTGGGTCCCCGATTTGCGGTAGTACCGATTTTAAAACATTGCCACTATGAAGTGCGATTGCGGTTTCCTTTTTTTTTTTTTTGTTGCCCCCGACATTTCGACTTCGACTTTGAACGTGAAAACAAGATTCGGTTCCGCCGACTCAGCGCTGCCCTTTTTTAAACACTTTTAATGGGGAATTCAATTCCATTAACATCTCAAAGACTCAGCTTTTTCCCATAGATTCGAGCATTTATTCTTCTCTCTTTACTACCTATACACAAATGGAGCTATTCCTTTCGCTATGTGATGTGTGGTTATAGTTTGAAAATAGACACTTGTAAACAAACTAAAAATCCCATTCACATTGGTTACGGCTACGGCGAAAGCAAAAGTATTCCGACTAAAATAATAGTGCCAATCAACTAGAGGATGCATTAAACAAGATATAAACAACAACACCAAAATAATACATCAAGCTCACCATTGTTCAGGAAAACAAACTCGGCGTCCGAGCAGGGGTAATTCATTTTTTCCCCTGACTCGTATTTGATGCCTACTAAGTTCGCCATCTTGAGATTGAAAATAGTGTTGGGTTATTTGATCGCTTTTACCCGATCGACGATCGAGTCAGCGTCAGCGAGTCAGCGTCAGCGAGTCAGCGTCCGATCTCAATGCCGGAAGAGCGAGTCAGTAAAACGATCGAGTTACTAAAACGATCAGGCGGGTTGTGAGCTTGAGACGATCAGGATCCGAGCGAGCGGAGGGGTAACGAGTGTTTCGAATCATTTCAAATTCAAACGATCACAGTTTGCCATCCGATACCAATCGCCAACGTTTGCACACGGTAGTCTGTGGTTCTTCCACAGCCCTCACTCCTTGTCAGATGTTAGTGTGTCTGGGTGGCAGGGAAATTCGTATAGGTGTATCACGCGTGTGTGACAAGTCTTCATTAAACCTACTCAAGTTTGACTATCACACACACACACACACACACACACACACACACACACACACACTAAGGCTATTTCTATGACACACACGCATCCATCTATCAATGAACACTCAGTAGTGCGGCTATGTGGTCTAGTCATGAGGTACCTATAGTACTCTAGTCGGCCATGGGTCTAATGCATTATAATGGTCTAGTGGTATGACACCCGCGTTCGGATCGGAAAGTCCTGGGTTCGAGCCTCGCGCTCGGTGCATAGTTGAGTCTTTGGACAAGGCTCTTTACTCACATTCTCTCACCGTACTCAGGCGTAAAATGAGTACCTGGCCGTTAACAGCGTTGTCTTTGTCTGAAAAATTGTAATATCGCCTAACAGGCGGC
>NW_027622846.1:6140-29539 GCF_034508935.2 Berghia stephanieae
ACACGAGATAAAGTCAGACAATTTTGCTGTTAAGGGTTTTATGTCACTTTCAACACATTTAGCATGGGTCAAAGTTAGGTCATTTCAGCGCCAGTATAAATGAAGAAAATGGAGAGCAAAAAAAGTTCTAGAATGACAATTAAAGTACCCAGGAGAAGGTAAGACAAAGGAGATTGGTTCAAATAGAAAACAGATGTATATTCCAAGAGCACAGTATCAAAGTACTTAGTTTGAGATCACCTAAAAGTCTCATCCAGACACCAGCACAGGTTCCCACTCTAATAGGAATACACTCAAAATGTTTTACAAATCATATATATAATATAAAGACAACATAATACAGTTCATAACAGAGAGATAATTTACAATGAAAAAAAAAAATCATCTCCTAAAACTAACTATACATTTGATTGTTTCCCCTCTCAGCCAGGGCACCCGGCCAGGACGAGGACAAAACCAAGTAATCTCATTTCAAGACAAAGACAGAAAGCAAGTTGGAAAACAGATACAGGGGATAGAATTTATTTTTAAATGAGCTTTATATAGAGCAATATCCACTATGTGCTAAAAGCACTTTACAAGAAGACACAGTAAGACCTCCCTGCCCACTATGAGTAGTTCAGTGTTGTATACAATGGAATCCAAAAGATTTTTAAAAAATGCGTACAAAGTTGCAAAATCGAAAATAGAGCACTAAATTTGATAATAGGCAAATAGACCATACCAGTGTTGTATTAATAGATAATTTAAATATTTACTCTTTATAGACACTATAAACGTACCACTTTTAAATCTAATAAACCCACCCAGATAATACATACTGAACTCCCGATATGAACGTCCAGTCAACAAACTGATTAAAGTGTTTAAGAACACTATAAAAAATAAATGCGTAAATGCCAGAGCAAAAATGCATAAGACTACACATCTTTTCCTTTTTATAGTGCTGAAATAACCTTGACTTGGAACCATGCTAAATGTGTCGCAAGTGACGTAAAACCTTAAAAGGTAATTATCACTAATGAAAAAATCAAAGATATTTTTTTTAGGTTTTACGGCGCTTGCAAACATTTAGGTTATATAATAAAAAGAAGAAAATATATACATCAATACAGCCCAAAGCCAATAATTGGACACGCCAAATTTTCATGAAGTCGCTTAAATTCCAGGATTATACAAATATATACCGCAGCCCTATATGAACCACGAGACAAAACAATGGAAATTTTCTCATAACTTCATCAAACCAAGCCGAAAGAAAGTACAATTAACATAACACAGGGAACCATTTCGAGGTCTCTCACACCCGCCCATTACCTGTTATATAGTTAATGAAAGCTCATGTAATGACACAATTGTTTCTGTTGAAGAGGAATTTTTATGTTTTCAAGTGTTTACGGCGCTTGAAAAACACATTTAGGTCATATCAGCGCCAGTAAAAAGGATGAACATTGGATAATAAAAACATTCTAGATGTACAATTCAAAGGACTTAAGGAAAAAGTATGACAAAGTGGAAGGGTTCAAATAGGGAACAGATGTAGATTCCAAGAGCACACTATCACAGTACTTTGAGATTCTAAATGTTTCACTGCACACCAGCATAAGATGGCACTAAGAGGAATACACTCAAATGTGTGCAAACCATATGTTTAAATTAAAACTAAATCATCTCATTCCAAGACAAAGACAGAATGCAATTGGAAAACAGGGGCAAAGAAGACACAGCAAATACCTCCCTGCCCACTATGGGAGGTCAGGAACCCCACCCAGACGATGAGGAATACAGCACTGATTAAAATGTGTTGTAATTTATTGTACAGGATTCATGCGCCTTTAAATCACCAGGCCATATAAATTTGTGGTCATACTCACTCTCCCCCATTTTCCATCCCTACCAAAAACATAATGTCAAATGTCGAAAAAACAAACGAAAGACAAAATACATTAAAGATGCTATGAATTACAATATACACAGCTACTGTAATATAAACGATGTGTAGTTGTTGACATGTTCCAATTATGGAGGCCACTCACTGAGGGGTTAATGCTTTTCCAATTAAGCTGCTAGCACTGTCCTCCCATCTTTACAAATCCTGACCTCCTGCTGAGAAAAAATGTTTTACAATTAAACTTGTTGAATTTCCAAAAGTTCCCAACTCCCGATGAAAACATCAATCCAACAGAGTAACAAGGAGTTCCATTGTCTATAAAAATAGCCAACGTCTAAATAAAAAACCCAAGTTTTAAATCATTGTACTGTTCTACTGAGTTACAACAACACATGCTTTTAAAATCTCTTCTCTCCTTTCAGAATCAAGTCCTCAAAGCTTTTTATTGTGAAATGCTGATGAACAAGGAACTGACACAGGACTATGCTGGTGTTAGGTAACAACTCCTTGAACAACTTTGCACAATTCCATGTCCAAGATGATGGTTTTAACTTTGTACACAACATATAACGTTTTGATTGAATCACAAACTTCATCTACAGTACAGAACGAATCATCTCCTGTTAGTGTTGAAATTCAAATGAGTAAGCAGTGTTGAAAAACCTCTGATAAATCATGAGGCTCCTTTTTCCTTCCATCAAAGATGGTTGTCCACTCATGACCACACTATATGTGGCATTCCTGTGATCTATATTTTTCTGAGCAGGAACAGCTCGCTGTTCATCAGTAAAATGTCTGGTACTAGGATAGGGACAAGCATCTGAGGAAAAAAAATGGCAATAGGTTGATAACGAAAGTAATCTAGAGAAATCAGCATTTATTCATGAATAACCAAGAGGTGACGATATACAAATGGTGGTGGAAACAAGGCTTGGAAATATGGAGCCAAAGATCCCCCTAGATTGATAAGTGCTAAATAAATGAGCAGTCTATTAATCTATTGAGATTAATCCTGACTACTTTAGATTGGGACCACCAATCCATCATTCGAATTCTAGAAAAATACACCCATGACAAAAACAGATTAACTCAAATTTCAATCATTCTTGCCAAAGTGGAATAAAAAAGGCTTTACAGCTGAGATACCCTTGTTGAAACCCAAGATTACTTTGAAAATCTTCTGATAGGCTATCAATCCAAATCGAACACTGAATCATTGATCAATGCGTCAAAGAAATTTGATGAAAAACTCAAGCACCATGTGTAATAAAGCCCAGAAATTTTTTTTGTTTCAGTGCTGGTGGTGACAAAAAGTGAAAAAGTAGGAAAATGTTGAACGATTGCCCCATTTCTACTGCACTAAACCCCACTTTTAGAGCAATTGAGATGATAGACTATCATTGATACTCTAGCTAACTTCTGGAGAGTGGGAAACTGCACCTGTGTGTTCCACCACACATCAACTCTCACATTGTTTCGAGAAATTGTAATTTTAAAAAGGAGGAAATTCCTCCTCTAAACTACAAAACCGCGGATTTCCGCAGATCCTAGGAAAACCATCGGCACTCTTGTTTATAAATAGAAAATCGTCATACACATGCAGATGACACAACTTTTGGGACATTATTTCCAAGATGACTAAAGCACTCCTCAATGATAACGAAAACTATGGACTGCACTAGCACAACGAAAGTCCAGATATGATCTGTGAAGATGCACAGTCAGAAGTGCAGAAAATCATCTTTGTGCTTTATTATCTTAGTACATCAACAAACAATTAACTAAACAATATCTCTGCCATATGCCATTGGAATGAAACATACATCCATACACTATTTTATTTTAGCAGGCATTAGATGTCGCTCTATTAGAGCGATATATAGTTACCTGCAAGGCAGCGCTCAGAAATTATTCCTCCTGACTGCATCGACTTTCCCAAGTTTAGTGTTGTGACCATTTATTATTGCTCATTTGCCTGAGAGTAACAATAATATAAAAATAAAAATGAGGATTTGTCAACTTTGAGAACCAATTATTGTAAAAAAAAAAAAATAAATAAAAAGACTAACATTGAGAGGAGTGTAATAGTAATATTCTTTAATACCTGCAACTTCGAACTCAGTCCCAGTGCATGCACCTCAAGCTCGTGCAACAGCAATAGAAAATTAAAAAATTTAATAATAAATGCAAGATTTCAATGATCTTATAATATTAACTTCCGAAGCGTCATCCCGAAATAATACTGCTTCATTGAGATTGGTCACATTTTTTGGGGTCGGGTTATGTTAATGGGATTTCTACTCACTCAAATATCATGTCAAGGAAATGATTTTATAGTTAAAGCCGAATCATGGCCCTGACCCTTTAACCTTTGAGTTGCCCATATTTGGTGCTGCCAGGCTGAACACGAACACCACTACAGATACTGGAATGCCATCTGAAATTTAGATTAATCAACATTAATAGTAATGTACAAAACTGAATGTTATAACATCTACAATATATATGCAGGATGCCTACATAAAATGTAAAAAGAGCAAAACACTATTATTACTAAACAAGGGACATTCGAGTTCAAAACCCTCCTTTAGCCAATAACAGACAGTTAAAACATGAATACATGACGTAAAATCCAGTTAGACCACCAAAACAAAGACAAATAGCACAGTGCCAGAATACAAAATCACTAAATAAAAAATGCATTCCAGTCAAAACCCATCATTCAAATTGTCATGCCTGCCCAATGTGTAGGTCACACATATAAAAGCAGGGTTCAAATTTTTTTCTGTACAGCCCATATTTTTGTCAACGAGCACAGAATTACTGGCCAATCTAAAAATTATAAAACTATTTTTACGGATTCATATAATAATAGTAACTTGCAAACCTTCCTTAAATTTAGGGTAATTCAATCACCCGTTGAATTAAGTGATTTGAACCCGGGACCTTCCAGTTCAGGGTCAACAACTTCACCACTACTCACTACACTACAGATCCATCTGACCTGTGGAGATATCTAATACAAATTATGTTATTAAGAAGAAATAGAAAAAAGGAATCCACAAAAATAACTGAATGTCACTTGTATTTTATTGTTATTGTAAATGTCATTTGCAAATTAGCAGAAAAAACATGCAAAACTAATAATAATAATATTAGGTTTAGGTCGAGATCGGATTTTTTTTCTATTAGGATTAGTTAGTTAAAGGTACTAGGTTATTGTTATAATTATTCCTAGGCTTAATCGAGGGAATATTTGAGTTTTTCCTTTGGCACTAGGAGCTTTCTGAAGGACTCCCCTTTTTAGTTTTCATTCTTTTGTTCTTCAATTTTCTCTTAATTTAAAAAATTCGCTTACATTTTCATTCACCTTTCTGGAGGAGGGGGAGGGGCAGGGTGGTATTATTATTGCCATTGCTAAGCCAGTTTTTAAAAAAAAGAAAGAATATGAATTTGAACTTGAATCGCAGCAAAACCAAACAAGTAATAAATAGAATTTAAAAAAAAAATCAAACTCGCCTCTTCAACATTAAAGAGAAACAGTTCCATAAACGAAAATACGGTTTTACATTGTCATTAGGTTAGGAAGAATTGGCCAGGGACCAAGATTTTGACCCTCCGCCTCCTAACTCAACTCCAAGCCTCTCTATGAAACTTTAGTTAATATTTATTGATGGACATATGAAAGTCTATAGCCATAACCGCTAATAAGATCTGCCTTTTCATGTGTAGGTTTAGTTGCAGTACAAGTGGAGAAGAGAGTCAGAGTGATGATGTGCTAAGAAGATAGACGCTGTTTTCTTTTTGTTTTGTTTGTTTTTTACGCTAACATCCTCAAACTCCAATAATAGAAAAAAGGAAAAAAGCATCGTTCCTAGGGGTGGAGGTGACAGATATGAATACGCTAAGATTAAGGAGGATGAAAAATCCTCCGACTTAATTATTTTACCGTCAGCTTAAACTTACTCTTCATCTTGATGCCATTGACCATGTTCCTTTCACTTTTCATTTTTGCTTTAACTACTCTAGCTACCTATTATCGAGGCAACTCCACTCCTTTCTCTTGTTTAGTTTTGGCGGGTATTGAGGAAAATTTATATCGATACCAATAATACTCTAGACAGTAGTCAATATATTAAATTATTTACAGCGATGGTTCACCCATGGAGGACACATAGGTACTGCTATACTCTAAATTTATTAAATCCTTTATTTCTTCCATTTTAACTCCAAATATAGATGTCAAATATTCTTAAAAAGCCATTTTATCTAGTTTAACCCAATGTCAATACTATTTTGGTATCGATATAAAGCATCACGTGACCACGTCGCCATTTTAGCCACGGATTTGGCGAGCACTCCGTCCCACAGGCGAGCCATTGCCAAAGACCGGTGGCGCCATCTGGTGGATCGGGACAAATTGTCTCACTGGCGAGCTATAGCTCGCCTTTGGGACACGCCTCTGCACAAGTGAGACAACTTTTTTTGGCGGGTTAAAGTGCGCATGCGTCAATGCAGAATTACCGGTTTGGCAAAAAAAAAAAAAACGATTTTAACTGGGTTTGATATTTTGGTATTTGGGGAGTCTTTAAGTGTAATTTTACCTAAATGATAGATAATTATAAAGTATTGACCGCATGGCAAATAATGAGAATTTTTTCTTTTATTATATATACATTTTTGCAAAAAACAAAGCGATGTCTATAATATTTGTCTTTTTTCCAAAAGTAGTATGGCATGTTTTATAAGAATAATCTCACAACCCATTGCATATCTACCCGCCCTTTTCAATCTCAAGATGGCGAACTTAGTAGGCATCAAATACGAGTGAGGGGAACAAATTAATTACCCCTGCTCGGACGCCGAGTTTGTTCTCCTGAACAATGGTGAGCTTGATGTATTATTTTGGTGTTGTTGTTTATATCTTGTTTAATGCATCCTCTAGTTGATTGGCACTATTATTTTAGTCGGAATACTTTTGCTTTCGCCGTAGCCGTAACCAATGTGAATGGGAGTTTTAGTTTGTTTACAAGTGTCTATTTTCAAACTATAACCACACATCACATAGCGAAAGGAAGAGCTCCATTTGTGTATAGGTAGTAAAGAGAGAATAATAAATGCTCGAATCTACGGAAAAAGCTGAGTTCTTTGAGATGTTATTGGATTGAATTCCCCATTAAAAGTGTTTAATAAAAAGGGCAGCCGCTGAGTCGGCAGAACCGAATCTTGTTTTCACGTTCAAAGTCGAAGTCGAAGTGTCGGGGGCAAAAAAAAAAAAAAAAAGGAAACCCCAATCGCACCTTTCATAATGGCAATGTTTTAAAATCGGTACTACCGCAAACTCGGGGACCCAAATAATTTTGGGGTTTTGGGAGGGGGGGGGGACTTTTTCTTTAAAATTTTTTGGGGGTTTGTTGGGAGGGGGGGGGGGACTTTAAAAAAAATAAAAAGTCTCTCCCCTCCCAAAACCCCTACTAGAGAGGTGGGCCTTTGGCCTACCAACCTCCGCTGCACGTCCACTCGCCTTGAGCATGCATTCACGTAAAATATAAAGATTTTTTTAAAAACCTACCTCTGTTTCAACAACTAGCATCTTTCAACTTTCTAAGAAACATTTTGATTTTTCAGAACTTTAGTTCGTTAAAAGATACCGGCCAATCTGACCCGTTGAGTCGAATGAAAACGAAATTTTGTTGTTTACACGGTTCAAAGGAAATGCCGTAAATAAGCTTTCATGGACTTCGTGTGTTGTTTTTACAGTGACACGTGACCGTTTTGAGGAATTTGTCGTCTGCTACAAATAATTAGACCGGTAGGGGGTAGATATTTTCGTTGGAGCAAAGAAAAAGTGAGTATTATTACTTGTACTTGTAGAGAGGCGTAGGGTCCACCAGCAGACCAGTTGATTGAATGAAAGAGAAAAAGGCCTTTTTTATCCGCCGCCACCACCACCTTGAAAGAGTGGAGGGGGGGTGCATGCCGACGAAAGGGAGACGTGTCGCTTTGTGACCTTGGTGACGTAGAGCATCTCAAGGATACTGGCAGTTGCAGGTGTTCTTAACCCCTTAACAGCGAAGCTAATTTTTTGCTTTTAGATAATAGTTTGCTTTTATCTTTATTATTGTTAACGGCGAATACAGCGTTTCCACCAAGAGAGCAGTCAGACTATCGCAACTCGGACTTCAATTGTCTATAATCGTTTTGCCGTTACTTGTCTTTTGATGATAGAAGATTTGGTGTTAGGTCAAAGATCGAATTTCGCCGCTAAAAGGTTGCATTGCTACTGGGTTTGCTCCTCCCCCCTCCCCCCCCCCACACACACACCATTTTTTTTCTTCTTTTTTTCACCTTAGTATTGTTGATTGTTGCTATTTCCTTTTTTATGATTAGCAAGTGCCGTAGGAGTCTCACAGGATGCAGGAGTACTGCAATTAACCCTTTGCCAGTGACACTGATTTTTTTGTTTTCAAATAATAGTCTTCATTTATATTATTTTTTAACGCAGAAAAAAAAACCGTTTCCACCATAAGGGCAGTAAGAATATTGATAAAAAGCGCTTTGAGCACGTTGGGTGGATATTGCCCTATATAAAAGCTCAAGTTTTTAAATTGTAATTTGTTTTTGTCTTTTGATGAAAACGGTAAGATTTTATTTTTGGTCCAAGTAAGATTGATATTCGCCTTTAAAAGGTTAAGTTGTTTTGTTTTTTTTTTCAGGTTTTTTGTTTTGTTTTTCAAATGCGGATACGCTGCTTCTTCATTTTTTTTTCCTCAACTGGCAAGCTATCGCTGTACTTACCAGCATGGCTTGCACACACAAAAAGATACATCTAGGGCACAAAATCTTACATCCAGGTCACAAAATCAGACAACTACGTCACACATCAAGACATCTCTGTTTCGTTTGTTCCAAGATAGCAAAACAAACCAGACGTCTTGGAGTTCGAAAGAGCTTTCCAAAAAATATTAATTTGGTATTTGCAAGACCCCCAGAAACCAATTCCCTATACAGCTCTTGTGCACGGTTACTTATGACCTTGATTTCTTTCGTACCCACCCCCAAAATCCCACTTATTGTGTGTTATAGGCAGAACATAATAAATAGCTGGGCTGCCACATGCGTGACTAAATTGGCCAAAGAGAGAATCTATACTTTGGCATTAGACACACCCATTACCTGATGTCTTGGTTTTTAATCCTAGCCTAGTGTGTGTGTGAGAGAGAGAGAGAGAGAGAGAGAGAGAGAGAGAGAGAGAGAGAGAGAGAGAGAGAGAGAAAACAAAACAATCATACATGTATACTGCAAACAGCAGAACGTTTTCATCTTACATTGAGATGGGAAGGGGAAGGGATAACACTATGACAAAAGAGAGAGAGAGAGAGAGAGAGAGAGAGAGAGAGAGAGAGAGAGAGAGAGAGAGAGAGAGAGAGAGAGAGAGAGGGGGGCGGGGGGATGGGGGGATAGTAAGGGGGAATGGGAAAAGATGAAAGAAACAATGGGTTGTCTGATGACGTAGATCAAAGGATTGTTACAGCGGTGTTCACGGTGCGTACTTCGTGAAATTTTAACCCTTTACAGTGACTCTGATTTTTTTTCTCCAGATTGCTTATGCAGAATAAATTGTTTCCACCAAGAGAGCAGTAGTAAGAGTATATTTCGACTCGGGCTTCAATTAAACTATAAATCGCAAAGCTTGTCTTTTAATGATAACATTAAGACTAAGATCTGGAGTTTGGAATCTCGCCATTAATGGTTAAAATTGTTTTGATTAAAAAAAAAAAACACACACACGAGCGCGCGCGGTCACGACAACGAGGACCATCACTGACAGAATGTTGCAACGGTAAACCGGTTTCAGAGCTGCCAACTGTCACGGAACTTCCGTGAAATTCACGGAAATAGACTACGAGTCACGGATACACGGAAACATACCATTTTGTCACGGAAATGGTCGCACGGGCGAAAAAGAAGTACATTTTTTTTCTCGCCGGGATGCATAACGTTTTAAAATCAGATGTCGGGTGATCAACGCGTGCTAACAACAGGAAGTTGCCTTAACTCTTTAAGATTCAACCCGACAAAAACCGACAACGGCATAATATTCATGGGCGGGGTAGCCAAGACTGGCCTCAGTAAGTAAAATCCAATCGTTGTGAAGGAAATGACAGGCCCTGTCACTGCCGCAGGGTGTTTTCAGCTTTGATTTTTATAAATTTGCCGACAGAAAAGAAAATATGTTTCAGAAATTGCGATTTAAATCCTATTTTATTTGCGTGTGAAAATCATTGACATTGCACTTTGTTTAGTGAAAATCGGTAAAAAAATTACGACTTTGGTGATGAAAAATGACTTTGAAGATAATTATTGTAAACTTTTAAAAATATTATTAATAATTTATAACTCCCTGATTTGTGGGTCGATTTTGTCATTCGAGATATCAATTTTATTGTAATAAAGAGATGGGAACTTCAGAGTTATTTTTTCTGATGCGAAATTATTACTTTGTAATTTTAGCACCAAGAAAAATAGTCGGTAAATAAATTTGTAACACCTCTTTGATAGACCGCCAGGGTCCGTTCGTGTAGAATTGTGAATCAAGCGTTTCAAAGTCTGCTATCCAGCTGGCCGAAACAAAGACGCTTCTCCCCGTCGATGTATTACGCTATTGTTATGCAAGGAATATAACACCTTATTGAGTAGGCCTAAAACCTAAAATTTAAAAGTAAAAAATAAAATTCTGAGGAATTTGAAAGTCACATTGCTGAAATCAGCTTGAAAAAAGAAGTACATTGGTCTTTGTTTGATAAAAATCGGTTGAAAACCAACTGGTTTACGAATAAATTTGATTTTAAAAATTGCTTTTGTTTATTTTAGCTTTTTTTTAGCAACTTTTTTATTTATCGGCAAATTTTCTTGATTTTTATATCATTCTTTATATCTCAAAGAGACGAGATCAGTGATATACTTTGTTTGTTTCAAATGTAACTAGAACATAATTTGGCTTTTTTACCTATCGACCATGCCTGGATAATTTATTCAACAACGTGGCGATGTGACGCAACTATTCCATGGCCGTCTTCCACTGCCTAAACAAGTAGCAAACGTTCACGTCGTGCTCCTGTAATCCTTCTCTGAAGGAGACTGATTGCTACACTACGCGACCAGAGAGAATAAATTGGGCGGTAAAAGGATAGCCCCTCGGCCCAGACAATGGAAAACTTCAATGTTGTAAGTTTCAACACAGAAGGAATCTCCCATACCAAATGAATCTATCCGATAGAAAACCAACCCTGATCATTGGAGATTTTAACAGCCATAACACTATATGGGGATATGAGCAAAATAACCTTGACGGAGATGCTGTTGAGGAGTGGGCGGCCGGCAATGACCTCACAATCCTCCATAACCCCAAAGACAAGAAAACCTTTATGAGTGCCCGGTGGAAGAAAGGTTACAATCCGGACCTGGCATTCATATCCTCTCAACACTTCTCAAACTTTGAAAGGACTGTAGGTGAGCCTATACCGAAATCTCAACACAGGCCTATTACCATCAGCATCAAACCAGCTGTTAAAGCCCTCGAATCAAATGCGATACCACGATTCAATTTTAGAAAAGCAAATTGGGAAAACTTTTCTAAAGATTTAGACAATGAGATCACCAATATAAAAAGTGACCCGCAGAGATACGACGACTTTAGAACACTCATATGGAAAGTTGCAAAGAAAAACATCCCCAGAGGATGCCGAAAAAGTTATATTCCATGTCTCCAAGATGAAAGCAAGAAACTATATGAAAGATACATTGAATCATACAAGGTGGATCCTTTCAGTGAAGAAACCCTAGAACTGGGTGAAGAACTCACATCAATGATAGCCGATGAAAGATCAGAAAGATGGAAGGAATTAATAACCTCCACCAATATGACCCTAAACAGCAAAAAGGCCTGGACTACAATTTCAAAACTGAATAATGACAAAAATACCCAGACAAGAGTGGCTGCAGTAACACCTGACCAAGTAGCACATCGGCTTCTACTGAATGGGAAACCAGCCAAGAAAGCACGAGGCCAACTAAAAGCCCTGAAACGTGAAATGGACAAAGCCCTCAAGGATAGTGAAGATCATCTTGACTCTTTTACCCTGGAGGAGCTACTAGAGGCCTTGTCCCATCTGAAGGCAGGAAAAGCATCTGGACTGGATGGAATCACAACTGAGATGATTCAACACTTTAGCCCGAGAACCCTATCCTGGCTATTGGACCTCTTCAATGTATGCGCAAGGACAAAAAGGCTGCCAAGTGCATGGAGGAAAGCAAGAGTAGTCGCCCTACTGAAACCGGGGAAAGATCCAAAATCCAAGAAAAGCTATCGCCCGATCTCCCTCCTGTGCATCGCATACAAGCTATTTGAGCGAATGGTTATGTCCCGCATGTCACCCAGTCTAGACGAACAACTGTCTCCAGACCAGGCTGGATTCCGACCAGGACGGTCAACATGTGGTCAACTTCTTAACCTTACACAATTCATAGAAGATGGGTTTGAGACAAAACAGGTCACTGGCACAGTCTTCGTCGACCTCACTGCAGCCTATGACACAGTGAATCACAAGATCCTACTCCTCAAAGTGGCTAAAATGATAAAGAATAAGAAAATTGTAAATATT
Organism: Berghia stephanieae; assembly: GCF_034508935.2. Classification (NCBI taxonomy): domain Eukaryota; kingdom Metazoa; phylum Mollusca; class Gastropoda; order Nudibranchia; family Aeolidiidae; genus Berghia; species Berghia stephanieae. The sequence continues at coordinate 18,696 of NW_027622846.1, forward strand.
ATCCAGTCACTTCTCGAAAACAGGCGCTTCTTTGTTGAAATGGATGGCCGGAAGAGCAGGTGGCGCACCCAGAAGAATGGTCTTCCCCAAGGATCAGTGCTGGCTCCAACACTTTTCAACATATATACAAATGATCAGCCTGAGTTCCCAAATATCCGCCGATTCATATATGCTGATGACCTATGCCTCGCAACACAGGATGTGTCCTTCCAACCAATCGAGAGCAGACTGACAAATGCCCTAGACACCCTTACAAAGTACTACACTAAAAACTCGCTGAACGCCAACCCAGGGAAAACACAAGTGTGTGCATTTCACCTCAACAACCACCAAGCCCACAAAAAACTTAACATCAAGTGGAATGGCCAGACATTAGAGTACAACTACCACCCAGTGTACCTCGGAGTGACGCTTGATCGAACTCTGTCCTTCAGAGAACACGTGAGAAAGACCAAGGCAAAAGTGTCCACGCGTAATGCCCTCCTTGGAAAGCTGGCAAACATGAACTGGGGAACTGACCCTAAAACCCTAAGGACCACAGCATTGGCCCTCAGCTACTCAACTGCGGAGTACTGCTCAGCTGTATGGGCCCGATCATGCCATGCCTCCAAGCTAGACCCCGAGCTCAACAACGCCTGCCGGATCATAACGGGCCAGCTGAGAGCAACACCATTACCACTGGTCTACCGTGCAGCAGGAATAGCCCCACCACACATCCGGAGGGAAACTCATGCCCAAATACAAAAATACAAACAGGAAATGGACCAGAGACACCCCCTTTATGACCACAATTGCCCCAAAAGCAGGCTCAAATCAAGAAAAAGCTTCCTCACAGTAGAGAGCCTTCACCCAGACCACTCAGCATTCTTCCGCCTGGGCAAATGGGTAGAATGGGACAAGACAGCAAACGATGCCCTCCAGCCCCCAACAGAAAAGCTCCCAGCAGGCACAGACCTCAAGAGAAAAGAATGGGTGGCGTTGAACAGAGCTAGAGCAAAGGTGGGAAACACCGCCACCAACCTCTTTAAATGGAAAATCTCACCGGCACTGAATGCCCATGCGGTCACCCCAGACAGACCATGGACCACATCCTGTCCGAATGCTCGCTGGGACCTCACTGCACCAATGCTGACCTGAGGGAATGCAACCAGACTGCCCGTGACTGGCTGACTCACTGGCGCGACAAGATATGATGATGACTGCCTAAACGATGATTCAATTCATTGGTGACGGCTGTTGACACGTGAGCTACCAGAACGACCAATCGTTGAAGGGTCAAGATGCTCAGTAGCCAATCGTTCTTCGGTCAAAAAACTTAATATCTATATTTTGACAATTCCGTAATCGATTTTTTTCATTACACACATCGAATACTATACATTGTTTGTTGGATTCGTGTCATTCAGGGAATCGTCGATCGTATTGTTAAAATAATCTTTCATTGCCGATTCTGATTACGAGCGCATGTGTTCTTAGTTCTTTCTTTCATTTTCATTCGATTGTTGGAGCTGTTCATACGTGGTCTTGTCTACTGTTAAATTCGTTTGATTTTTCACTTTATTCACTTTTCTACTTTGTAATAGTTTGCGATTTCTTACTGTGCTTTGAAATGGATACACCGCCAGCAAAACGGAGGAAACAAGTGGTTCTTTATCGGCCCGAGATGACTGAGAAATTTCCTTGTCTCATTAAATCGTCCAAAAGCCCTGGTCACATTTACTGTACGGTGTGCTTCAATGACTTTTTAGTCGATAGTGGTATGAACGATTGTTCTAGGCATGTCAATGGACCTAAGCATATTAAAAATGCTAAATCAGTGAGTAGTGTTAAGTCTGTGTCTTCATTCGTCAATGCTCATGCTAAGAGTGTGGAGTCGGTGACGAATGCCGAAGTGATGTTTACTGGATTTTTAGTGGAGCACAATATTCCGTTAGCAGCTGCTGATCATGTGGGAAAACTATTTAAGGCAATGTTTTTAAATAAGTCTGTGTCTGCTAGGGAGATTATAGAAAAATATTCATGTGGCAGAACCAAGTCAACTCACATTGTGAAGGAAATGGCAAATCAGGAGACATCCACGTTGGTTGCATCGATGAAAACAGGAACATTTTCTATTTCTATTGCCACAGATGCAAGCAATGATAGAAATGACAAATTGTACCCCATCATTGTTCGATTGGCCATAGATGGAAATATTGTTACTTCCTTATTGTCTATCATTGAAGTGGAGGGTAAAAACACTGGAGTAAAAATAGCGGAGGCAATTGTAGGGGAATTAAAGTCAAAGGACATCAGCTTGGATAATTGTTTGGCTTTCACCAGTGATAATGCTAATGTCATGGTAGGTAAAAAGACTGGATGTTATGGTGAACTTCTGAAGTACAATTCTAATCTCATCAGTACAGGGTGTATTTGTCATAGGCTCCATCTTGCTGCAGAGTGGGCAGCCAAACAGTTGCCAGTCAATGTCGAGCAATTTTTCATTGACATTTATCATTATATCGAGAAGAGTGCCAGTAGAGTGAAAAACTTTAAAAATTTCCAGGAAGAATGTGGAGTGAAGCCAACAGAGCTCTGTAAACATGCCCCGACACGTTGGCTTTCACTGTCAAAGACATGCCTCTGGGTTCTGGAGCAATGGCCTGCACTGGAGAGGTTTTTTGAAGAAGAATACAACAGCACTACAGAGCAGGCAAAGGAGATAGATGCAGAGGAGAATAAACAGGATAGGAAAAAAAGTGTTGGACAACCTGAAGTCAAGAACATTGAGGGCTTATATCCACTACCTTTCATTTATCCTTCCTGAATTTGACAAAGTGAATATGCAACTTCAGTCGGAATCTTCAATGTTCATGTCCAACTCCATCTGGTACAGCGCTTCATTAGAACTCTTATGACAATGGGGCTAAAACCATGTGCTCTTACCCACAAGGGAGTTACAGATGTTTACTACAAGTCAGAGTACAACAAAAGATCAAATAGCGATCTTGTTATTGGGGAAGGGACAAGGAAGAGTCTGGAGAAATTGAATAAGGAGAAGATACAACAATTCTATTCATCTATAAAGAAATTTTTACAAACTGCCATTACTTACCTTTTAAAGAATGGACAAATTGAAGCTATTTATTTAAAGAATACTGAGGTGGCTGACATCAATGTGAGGCAAACAGCCACATGGAAACAGTTGGAATATTTTTAAAATAAATTTCCAACCATTTTACCACAGGATGCAACTAAAGACGAGTTGCAATTGCAATTTGTAGAATATCAATCTTGTGAATTACCAGATAACTTGCCTGATGAAATGGGATTGAAGTGGAAGGTGCTTGGAGAGTCTGTGAAGGATATAACAGGACATCTTTCATTGAACACATTAGCCAAAGTCATGACGTCAATTCTTGCCATTCCTCACAGCAATGCCTCATGTGAACGCATCTTCAGCACAGTGAGGAAGAACAGGACAGACTTTCGGTCATCAATGTCTGTTGAGACACTAGAATCCCTAATGATTCTAAAACAAAAAGATGTAGTGTGTCACGAGAGGAAAAATGCTCCAGAGTTGCTGAAGCTATGTAAAACAGCCACAGCAAGAGCTCTCAACAAGGAGTAATAACTACGGAGGAGTTGTAATTGTAAATAGTGTAAATACTAATGTATATATATATATATATATATATATATATATATATATATATATATATATATATATATATATTATATATATATATAAATGTGGACTCGTAATATTATTTTATTTGGAACTAATTAAATTAGGACTATGCATGTGATTAAATTATGATGTGAAAAGACCACCATGACAACACTCCATGATTTGACGTTAATATCAGGACAAGAGTTTCAGGTGAGTAAAATATTTCATATTTTTAGTGTAAATAAGCGACGTTCTGTTGTCACTGAAGTGTCACTGAAATGTGTCCCCCAAATGACTTTGTCCAAGTTGGCAGCTCTGCTTTTACAACATAATCATTTCCATCAGAATCGCTACCACCATCATTTGCACAATATCATAAGTATCAGCACCACAGTCAATATCACTACAATAGCATTATACCTACCATTACCATAGTCATATCAATTATTGCTATCACTAGCAAAATCATTACTATCATCTCAGCCACCACCACTCTAGAAAACAATCATTTAAACAATACCATACGCGCACACTATAGCGTCACCATTGCCATCGACTTTATCATCACTCTAGCTTCTTGATCAGTGACACCACCACTACCGTCACTTCATCATCGTCGAAACAAGAACAACATCACTGCTACCATTGTCACAAATACTAACGAGAGTTTTTATATGACTGGGAGGGAAACATTCAAATGGATAGTTATTGTTTTGGGAGATGATATTTTTTTCCCTGTAAATCATCTCTCTGCTATTTTGAATGAATAGTTTAAGCATTTGAAATTGAGTATATTCCTCTTTGTTAGATTTTGTACTTGTGTACGGATGAGACTTATAGGTGATCTCAAACTAATCACATTGGTGGTATGCTCTTGGAATCTCCATCTGATCCCTATTTGTTTTCAGTTTTCCTTTGTCTTACTTTCTCTTGGGTGCTTTAATTGTAATTCTTGAACTTTTTACTATCCCTTTTCTTCCTTTTTACTGGCGCTGATACAACCTAAATGTGTTGCAAGCGCTGTAAAAACCTTAAAAACAAACATTCCTTATTTGAACCATCCCCCTTTGTTTAATATTTTTTTTGTGTCCTTTAATTGTAATTCTAGATTTTTGTTTTTACTATCTTACTTTTCCTTTTTACTGGCACGGAAATTACCTAAATGTGACGCATGCGCCATAAAACCCTTAAAATAAAAAAGAAGTAAGAATCTGCACAGGAGAGAATTGAAGTTGGTTCCTGTCCCTATAAGCATTGGGTGAGGTAGTATACAACAAATTGAAAACAACTCTCTCTCCCTCACCAACAAAGTCTTAACAGAATAATGTTCACAGCTGATCAATATTTTAGTTTGAAATCACTCAATGCATAATAAAAATATTTATTAAGAGTTTTAGAATTTCGTTATGCAATAATAATACTGTAAATCATTTTTACCGCGCCTATACCATATTATAGAAACATCCCTAGGCGCATTATAATCACCACCCTTTTCATTCCATCAAAGCTGTGAATTTCATCTGGAAAAAAGTGTTTTATTCTGAATAAAGATGCATGTTATATTTTTTTGGATTGATGAAATTTTGTCTCATTTGCTTGCTGTCATAACATCTATTGTAGTAGATTTCTATGTGGATCACTTTCCGAATTCGTGAATTTCCCCTGCCTATAACTTTCACATATGGGTATTTTACATCTAGTAGATACCATTTGAATACAAAACCATTTGAACCCATTTACAAGGGTAAAAATTGCATAAAAGTAAAGCTTTATATACCCATCAATGATTCATTGAAAATAGCAAACATTAAGTGTTTGAGTTTAAGAAATTGACACACTGTGTGGAGTCTTCTGACCTCCAATGGTGTGCAGGAGGTCACTTTATGTGTGTTCTTGGGTGGGGTTCCTGACCTTCCATAGTGGGCAGGAAGGCATTTACTGCGTCTTCTATCCCCCTATGTGTGTTTTCCAACTTGCTTTCTGTCTTTGTCTTGGGATGAGATTACTTGGTTTTGTCCTGGTCCTTGCCGTATGCCCGTGCTAAGAGGAAAACCTGGGTGGGGTTCCTGACCTCCCATAGTGGGCAGGGAGGTACATACTGTGTCTTCTATCCCCTTATATATGTTTTCCAACATGCTTTCTGTCTTTGTCTTGAAATGGGATTACTTGGTTTTATCCTGGCCCTGGCCGGAGTCCTAGCTCGGAGGAAAACAGTCAAATGCATAGTTATTGTTTTGGGAGATGATGTTTTTTTCCTTGTAAATCATCTCTCTGTTATGTATTATTATAATTGTTATTTTCAATGTATAATGTAAGCATTTGAGTGTATTCCTCTTTGTTGGATTTTGTGCTTGTGTCCAGATGAGACTTATAGGTGATCTCAAACTAAGTACATTGGTGGTGTGCTCTTGGAATCTACATCTGATACCTATTTGTTCCTAGTTCCCCTATGTCTTACTGTTTCTTAGGTGCTTTAATTGTAATTCTATAACTTTTCACTATCCCATTTTCTTCATTTTTACTGGCGCTGATATAACCTAAATGTGTTGGAAGCGCCGTAAAACCCTTAAAAACAAAAACAAAAAATAAGAGGAAAACAGTCAAATGTATAGTTAGTTTTGGGAGATTATATTTTGTTTCTTTGTCAATCATCTCTCTGTTATGCATTGTATTATGTCTTGTTTACATGTTATATATGATTTAGAAGTATTTGAGTGTATCCCTCTTAGTTGGGGCCTGTACTTGTGTCTGGATGAGACTTTTAGTGATCTCAAACTAAGTACTGTGATAGTGTGCTCTTGGAATCTACATCTACATTTCCTATGTGAACCAATTTCCCTTTGTCTTACCTTTTCTTGAGTGCTTTAATTCTAATTTTAGAACTTTTTACTATCCCATTTATGTACTTCCTTTTTCCTTGCACTGCTATGACCTTTGTGTTGCGAGCGCCATAAAACCCTTAACAACAAAACAAACGATATATGTTCTATCCCTCGTATATATTTTCCTTTACCATGTTGCTCTCCGTCTTTGTCATTGTCATGGATTTAGATTACTCGGTCCCCTCCCCGCGCCTAGCTGGGAGTGAAACAGTTAAATGCTTACTACATTTTTTTTGGAGAGATTATTTTTCCCTTGTAAATCATTCGAGTTAGAATTATTGGAAATGTTAACAAAACAAACAAATGTTTGATTGCTTGTTTAATTTTGTTAATGTGTTTTTATGTATTTACTTGTTTTTTGTTTTATTGCATGTTGAAAACATATATTGATGGAAACTGTTATGTTAATATTTTTATCTGTCATATATGCTTCCTCATTATGATTGTCTTCCCTGAAAATGTATTTGTTTATTTTTTTACAATAATGCAAACTGTGCCTTGCCTCGCTGGATACCTGGATGGTGTTCCTGACCTCCCATATTGGGTAGGGAGGTACTCAATGTGTCTTCTATCCCCCTATATCTGTTTTACAACTTGATTTCTGTCTCTGTATTGGAATGAGATTTACTTGGTTTTGTCCTGGCCCTGGCTGGGAGGGAAACAGTCTATAGTTAGTTTTGGGAGATGATATTTTTTTCTTTGTAAATCATCTCTCTGTTATGCACTGTATTATGTTTTGTTTATGTATTATATATATGATTTGTAATCCCCTTTGTCTGGGTGGGGATCATGACCTCCCATAGTGGGCAGGGGGTACATACTGTGTCTTCTTCCCCTTATAACTGTTTTCCAACATGCTTTCTGTCTTTGTCTCGGAATGAGATTACTTCGTTTTGTCCTGGCGCTGACTGGAGTCCTAGCTGGGGGGGAAACAGTCAAATGCATAGTTATTGTTTTGGGAGATGATATTTTTTTCCCTTGTAAATCATTTCTCTGTTATGCATTGTATTATGTTTAGTTTACATATTATATTATATGATTGGTAAACATTTGAGTGTATTCCTCTTAGTTGGGGCCTGTACTTGTGTCTGGATGAGACTTTTAGGTATCTCAAACTAAGTACTTTTACGGTGTGCTCTTGGAATCTACATCTGTTCCCTATTTGAACCAATTCCCCTTTGTCTTACCTTTTCTTTTGTGGTTAAATTGTAATTCTAGAACTTTTTACTATCCCATTTTCTTCCTTTTTACTGGCGCTGATATGACCTTAATGTGTTGCAAGCGCCGTAAAACCCTTAAAAACAAAACAAACAATCCCCTTTGTCTGCCTTATTCTTGGATGCTTTAATTGTAATTCTAGAACTTTTTACTATCCCATTTTCTTCCTTTTTACTGGCGCTGATATGACCTTAATGTGTTGCAAGCGCTTATTAAAACCCTTAAAAACAAAAACAGTGATAGAGAGTCCTTATAACTTGGGTTCTTTTATGGTTGGGTTAATGTTGACCCACTGGGTGGGGTTTCTGACCTCCAATAGCGGACAGGGAGGTACATACTGTGTCTTCTATCCTCATATCTATTTTCCAACATGCTTTCTGTCTTTGTCTTGGAATGAGGTTACTTGGTTTTGTCCTGGCCCTGGTTGGAGTCCTGGCTGGGAGGGAAACAGTCAAATGCATAGTTATTGTTTTAGGAGATGATATTTTTTCCTTCTAAATCATCTCTCTGTTATGAATTATTATATTGGTTATTTTTAATGTATAGTGTAAGCATTTGAGTGTATTCCTCTTTGTTGGATTTCGTTCTTTTGTCCAGATGAGACTTTTAGTTATAGGTGATCTCAAAGTAAGTACATTGGTGGTGTGCCCTTGGAATCTACATCTGATCCCTATTTGTTCCTAGTTCCCCTTTGTCTTACTTTTTATTGGGTGCTTTAATTGTAATTCTAAAACTTTTTGCTATCCCATTTTATTCCTTTTTACTGGTGCTGATATATCCTAAATGTGTTGCATGCGCCGTATAAACCCTTAAAAACAAAAAAACAAACAAACAATATTGACCCCACGTCTCACCACCTTCTTTTTTCCGTTACTGGCCTTGTATTAATTAAATCTATAAAACAGCGCCCCCCCCCCCTTTCCTTTGTTTCATCCACGTCCCATGTTATATATTTGAATATGATTCATGATGGATTGATGAAAGTTTAATTGTAAATCATTTAATTTTCGTTTCATGTTCATTTGTGATTTTGGGTTTTTTGTTTGTTTTTTAAATAAAAATATTTGTTATTCTTTTTTACCTTTGTTTTAAAGCTTTTTTCTCATTGCATTGTAAATTTCATGTTGTTGTATGTATCCCACTATTATTTTTTTTATAAAATGACCAAACGGTTTGAGGGGTTTTTTTTTCACGTTTATCGCCGTTTTCTTTCTTTCTTACGTTTTTTTTTCTTTCTATTTTGGACTTTTTTTTTAGTTTGTGTTCTTTCTTTGTTTCTCCGATCTTTCTTCTCCTTCCTCCTTTTCTTCTTCCTTTTCTTTTTCTTCTTCCTTTTCTTTTTCTTCTTCTTCTTCTTCTTCTTCTTCTTCTTCTTCTTCTTCTTCTTCTTCTTCTTCTTCTTCTTCTTCTTCTTCTTCTTCTTCTTCTTCTTCTTCTTCTTCTTCTTCTTCTTCTTCTTCTTCTTCTTTCTTCTTTCTTCTTCTTCTTCTTCTTCTTCTTCTTCTTCTTTCCTCTTCTTCTTCTTCTTCTTCTTCTTCTTCTTCTTCTTCTTCTTCTTCTTCTTCTTCTTCTTCTTCTTCTTATTCTTATTCTTATTCTTGGTGGGGCTCCTGGGTTCCTTCCATAGTTGGCAGGGCGGTACACTATGTAAGATATACTTTTACTATCTGTTTTCCAACTTGCTTTCTGTCTCTGTCTGGGTGGCGTTCCTGACCTCACAAAGTGGGCAGGGAGGTACATATACTATGTCTTCTATCCCCCTGTATCTGTTTTCCAACATGCTTTCCTGGGTGGGGATCCTGACCTCCCATAGTGGGCAGGGAGGTACATGCTGTGTCTTCTATCCCCCCGTACCTGTTTTCCAATTGTTTCCTGTCGTTGTCTTGGAATGAGATTACTTAGTTTTGTCCTGACCCTGGCCTGAGTTCCTTGGCTGGGAGGGAAACAGTCGAATGTATAGTTATAGTTTTGGGAGATGATATTTTTTCCCTTGTAAATCATCTCTCTGTTTTGCATTGTATTATGTTTAGTTTACATATTATATTATATGATTTGTAAACATTTGAGTGTATTTCTCTTAGTTGGGACCTGTGCTTGTGTCTGGATGAGAATTTTAGGTGATCTCAAACCAAGTACTTTGACGGTGTGCTCTTGGAATCTACATCTGTTCCCTATTTGAACCAATTCCCCTTTGTCTCACCTTTTCTTTTGTGCTTTAATTGTAATTCTAGAACTTTTTACTATCCCATTTTCTTCCTTTTTACTGGCGCTGATATGACCTTAATGTGTTGCAAGCGCCGTAAAACCCTTAAAAAAACAAAAAAAAACAACAACATGCTCTCTGTCTTTGTCTTGGAATGAGATTACTTGGTTTTGTCCTGACCCTGGCTGGGAGGGAAACAGTCAAATGTATAATTAGTTTTGGGAGAAGATATTTTTTTCCTTTTAAATCATCTCTCTGTTTTGTACTCTATTATTTTTCCTTTTGATTTGTAAACAAGTGAGTGTGTTTCTCTTGGCGGGGACCTGTGCTTATGTCTGGATGAGACATTTATTGATCTTAAACTAAGTACACTGATAGTGTGCTCTTGGAATCTGCATCTGTTCCCTATTTGAACCAATTCCCCTTTGTCTACCTCATTCTTGGATGCTTTAGTTGTAATTCTAGAACTATTTACTTTACAATTTTGTTCCTTTTTACTGACGCTGATATGACCTAATTGTGTTGCAAGCGCGCTAAAACCCTTAAGTACGTTAAAACAGGTCTTCGACATCTTAAAATGTGGTGGTATTTCAATGTATGTTTAACGAAATATGGGAAAGTAAGTTTCATATCTTTTCCTTTTCTTGGGGGTAGAGTTAAGATTTGATCTTCATTTCAGATTTCTACATTCAGCTTGATGATTTATTGGCTACGTAGTATATCAATGTTTCTATTATGTATTATAGTGATTTAGTAAATAAACAAGATTATTAAGCTTGATAGGATATAAAATTAAAAATCTTAATAAAAATTTGTCGAGTGATGCCTTTGTAAAAAGCCACACCTTTATGGTAAAAATAACATTCAATAATTTCAATGATATTTGGGA
>NW_027622847.1:0-11450 GCF_034508935.2 Berghia stephanieae
ATAGACATTCTCATACACAAGAGCAGGCACAAAACACACTCAAATACACAATACATACATACATGCATACATAGATAGATACATACATAATATATATATACACACACACATACATACACCATTACAAACACACACACTTATAAACACGCTCATACACAAATAGGCACAAAACACACTCAAATCCACATATACACATTACACACCACACACAAACACAGTCACACACAAGCACAAACAAACAATAAACAAAGACATTTTTTTCGAAAGCGAGAAAAAAAAGAATCAAAGAAAAACAGTTGTACTTAGAATCACAACCAAGTCTTTGTCCGAAAAATTGTAATATCGCCAAACAGGCGTCATTTCCCGTCTACATGTTAAATGCTGCTGTTGACCAGGGACCCCTTGTAAAGCGCTTTGAGAACATTTTAGTGGATATTGCGCTATAAAGCTTAATTATTTTTATTTTAATTACAATTATTTTTTTCCGACAGAGACAACGCTGTTAACGGCCAGGTACTCATTTTACACCTGAGTACGGTGAGAGAATATGAGTAAAGAGTCTTTTCCAAGAACTCAACTATGCGCGCTCAGAGCGGGACTCGAACCAGGGACCTTCCGATAGACAGGCGAGTGTCATACCACATGACCACATCATGCTAAAAGATCACAGTCCGCACTAGAAGAACACGGGAGCCACATGCAAACAAACGAGTATGCAATCCTAGATCAAAATAAAAAAAACTATCTAGTCTCCAGAACCATTAGGCCATGGAGCCGGAGTTTATCCGGTTTCTATAGCGTGAAACGGACATAAGGAATTGCTTGATACCCTTTGAATAGGACTCTAGTCTCTCGCAAAGTACTTTCCGCTTGGTCTAACTGATCCAGCTGTTCAATTACTGCTGGATGGACAGGGTATCTTTGCGTGTAAAGTGAGTGTGCTACCAACTGAGCTATCAAGACCCCCTCCCCCCCCCTCCCCCCAAAGTATCAATTACTTTATCATTATTTAACCACAACTTTTCTAACAATTAAGACGAAAACAAGAAATGAAGTGAGAAGAAAGTATCAGAAGACAAGATTGAAGAGTGCCCCTCACGTTACTAGGCGGAATCTTGAGTTAGAATACTCATGGCCGCAAAAAAAAAAATTTCTTTAGTCGTCTGGTAAATTTCTACTCAACTGATAGAATTCAACAGTCGTGACGCCACTTCCCTCGTAATGACGCATAGTAACTTAGTAACTGGTTCTAAACTATCGGAGCAATGGCGGACGCCCTTATGAAATACTTCTCAGACGAGCATAAAAGTGTATCCATGGAAAAAACATTATAAATCTGATCATGTTTTGACTTTTATACATTCTGATCACATTTTATGTGAAAAATTTCTAGCCAGTATGAAGAATAAATCTACCGATGTTCTTTGTTTAGAACCGAGCTGCTCGTTACTGGGCCGACGTGACATCAGAGTATTGAATCCTATTAGCCCAACAGGGATTAGATAATACTTTAAAATCCTTACAACTACTTTCATTTTCAATAAGTTTTAATGACTCAGAGATGCTCATGAAGTTCTGAAATTGGAACGAATTTTTCGTGCGGCTATGTGGTCTTGTGGTATGACACTCGCTTTCGGATCGGAAGGTCCTGGGTTCGACCCTCGCCTCGCTCGCTCGGCGCATTGTTGAGTCCTTGGAAACGCCTTTGTATTCAAATTTTCTCACCGTACTCAGGTGTATAATGTGTACCTGGCCGTTAACAGCGTTGTCTCTGTCGGAAAAAATGTAATATCGTATCGTTCTACATGTGACGTGTTGTTGTTGTTAGTCAGGGACCCCTTGTAAAGCGCTTTGAGCACGTTTAGTGGATTTTGCGCTAAAATAAAAGCTCATTTTGATAGTTGGTAGTTATGGATTTCTTTCGTTACATGTATCGCTTAGTTTTATCGCTCACCGTTGTCACTGAAATGGCGAGTGCTTAACTTGTTTACTGTCGCACTCTGGAAAAACACGTATTTAAACATTTGGCCAGAAAACCCGTCCTTCAAATAGCCATCGATTTAAATGACCCTCATCTTGGTAAAATCTCTCAAACATGGAACTTCGCGTAGTCCCAGGTTTGAGAATTTTTGCCAAGACGAGGGTCATTTAAATCGTTAGATATTTGAAGGACGGGTTTTCTGGCCAAATTTTTAAATACGTGTTTTTCAAGAGTCCGGCAGTGAACTGGTTAAGCTTGAGCATCTTTGGGGAAAACATTGTCTTTGTTTTTATATCCTTGTGGATCTGATCTGACAACAGTAATCTAAATTGAAATGATAAAATTGTGACGTCTTGATCTGTTTCTATTATGATGAGAATTCCCTCGGGCTTTATTTAGATGAGGCGATGTAGTCTTGTGGTATGACACTCGCTTTCAGATCGGAAGATCATGAGTTCGAGCCCTGCTTGCTCGGCGTATAGTTGAGTCCTTTGAAACGGCTCTTTACTCACATTCTGTCACCGTACTCGGGTGTAAAATGAGTACCTGGCCGTTAACAGCGCTGTCTTTGTCCGAAAAAAATGTAATATTGCCTAACAGGCATCATGTCTCGTCCTAAATGTTAAGTTTTTCTGTTGGCCATGGACCCCTTGTGAAGCGCTTTTAGCGCGTTTAGTGGATATTGCGCTATATAAAAGCTCAAGCTCAATTTTTTTTAAAGATATAATACATGATAAAGGAATGTTCCCTTTAAAAAAAATAGAAAACATAATCATTGATATAGCGCCATCTCCATTAAACATGCTAAAAGCGCTCTACAAAGGGTCCCTCTAGACAACAGCAACACTTATGTAGAACGAGACATGACGCTGTTAGGCGATATTACAATTTTATTCCGACAGAGAATGTTAGCGGCACAAAATACACTCAAATCCACATACACATCCACATAAAAACTGAACTAATGAAAAGCACAGTTGGATCGAATGAATAAATTATATACACGATGAATTATTCATTCCGTGCACTTTTACAGGTCTGATCACCCAATTCCGTATGAGCTCATTGTTGTAATGGAAATCTCAACAAAAAAAAATTACGCAAAATAGCGTCCATTACAACAATGTCAAACTAGGCCCATAAGTGGGTTCGGATGTCAGACCTGCTTATATGTACACGTTGATTCAGATTTAACTGTACTATTTTCCGTTTTATATGGGGTAATCTTTTTAAAAATGTATACTGATTGTAATATGCGATGCGTTAAGGCATAGATTTGTAAAAAGTAGTCCTTCAGAGCCATTAGGCCCATGGAGCCGGAGTTTATTCCTGTTTCTTTATCGTGAAACGGACAATAGCAATTGCTATTTTCTTGCTATCCTTTGGATAGGACGCCATTATATCGCAAAGTAATTTCCGCCAAATCTAACAGACTCAGCTACCCTCACAGATAGGCACATATAAGTTGAACAATGGAAGATTCATCCCGTATCTTTTTTTAAACGCTAAAAGTAGTTATCTAGGTACTTACAGTTGGTAAATGGAATTAATCACGAATTCAATGAATTGATTGAAAGCTGCTGGTTTATTTATCATTATAATACATTGATGCATAATGTTTTCTATTTCTGGGAAGTAAGCGTTCATTTTAGAACTTTATGTCAGTTGAACGACTCGCTATTCAAGAAAAGTGAGTGTTGATAATAACAAGAAATGAAGGAAGTAGAAAAGTGACTGAAGACAATATAGAATAAAAATTCCGCGTAGATGGGGACTCGAACCCGCGACCTTACTGGAACGACAACTCCGCCTGGCCGGGAAGGGTAGCTCTACAATCGAGGCCATATGCCACTCCAAAAAAAGTGGTATCAACATCATGTCTATCTTGGACCGCTCTCCCGAGTGCTTGAGGTCATGGATTCAACACACAAATGCCGTGACGTTTGTTAGGCAACAGTTAAGCCCAATAGCCATTCATAATTTCTCAACACAAACATATAAACCGAGAAACGATTGAGACATTGAGTGAGCTCCAGTATTGAGGGTGAATATTAATTCAGAAAAGGTAGGTCGCCAGTCCGAACTCCCATCGCTCGCCAAGTTTTTATTCTCTATTGTCTTCTGCCACTTTCCTACTTACTTAATTTCTTGTTATTGCTATCTATCCAAGATGTTTAAAGACAGATCAAGAGAATAAGATTTTCAATCTTCCGCATCCTTAAAAACATGTACTATCTTCTTTTCTAAAGTGATACAGAGTTTCTAGAAGCTGTGGACTGTAAAAGTTATTAACAAAAATGAATATAACAGCTTCAAAAAAGAATAAAATACCAAACAGGGGGTAAAATGAGCTTTATATAGCGCAATATCCACTAAATGTGCTCAAAACGCGTTACAAGGGGTCCCTCCCTGGTCAACAGCAACATTAAACATGCAGGACGGGACATGACGCCTGTTAGGCCTGTTAGGCGATATTACAATTTTTCGGACAAAGACAACGCTGTTAACGTTAACTCATTTTACACCTGAGTACGATGAGAGAATGTGAGTGAAGAGTCTTTTCCAAGGACTCAATTATGCGCCGAGGGAACGTTTCGGGCTTAAATCCCTTCTTCAGCCAATAACAAAAACAATAAAAACATTAATACCTTACTTTTTTTTAATACAGATAGACGGTACAGACATATTGATCGCGTCCTTTCTGTAAGCAATAAGATCTTGTCATGTAAACAAAAAGAAGCGCTCGCGTTATTAAGCTATTTTCTATCTATGTCTACTGTTAAGTAATATCTTTCATACATCTCGCCATTGGTGTTAATTATAATGTTGGTTCAACTGCCTCTACTCTGTGTCTGATTGCTATTTACAACCAATGCTATTTCCATTTGTAATTGGTACTGCCAATAGTTTGAGAACGTAATCAGCATTCCGACTGATCAACTAGCTCCATTGGAAGTTCGCTACTCGTTTGTCTCTCTATTAAGGATACATAATTAATCAGCCTTCTTTTGGCTACAGGCATTTGGTCATAATTATCATCGCATGAGTTCGGATCGGCGCTCCCGGCCATTTTTATCATGTCTCCTTCTTCTTCCTGATTGGCTACTTCGGGGTTATTTCTGTGTCCGGATATAGATATAATATGAGACGTTTCCTGATTTGTAATCACATCCATGTTTTCCAAGTTTCGTAAATGTAATCCGGTCTTATTGTCAAGACTGATAGCCGATGAAATTGATTGGTTATTGTCTGTATCTTCCTTGGGTGTTGGGGGAATGTAAAGAACTAAATTTTCATTAATTTCTTTCTTGCTTGAAGTTTTATTCCGTCTCGTTACTTTGTTTATTGCGTTTTCACGAAGCAGCTCATTTTCGTAATTATCATACGGGCCATAACAATGCGTAACCGTGGCCTTCAAATCGGATAGAATAGAATTCGTTTCATGTTGTGTAATCTTTACGTCTTTTTGTTCACGGGTGGATTTTGTTGCGTCCATTAAATCCCGTTTCCTATTTTGATGAAGTCTGTCAGTGTTATCTCCAGGGCTTTTGTTAAGATGTCTGCGCTGTTTTCCTTTCGGTTCAGCATACTTGATTGTACTTGAATTATTCTTTTTTCGTCCCAAAACATTCTGTTCATTATCCAAACTCCATTTGTCAACGGAATCCTTAGAAATGCTTACAATAGGTTCATTATCTTCCTTCCTATTCATTGAAACTCTCTTTTCTTCGTTTTCTGCACTTTTATCACGATGAATAGATTTTAATTTCAAATTCAATTCAAGAGAGGACTCTAAATTATTTCCGCTCTTTGAAAAATCTTTTCTGCTACGTTCGCAATCAGCGTTCCCACATTCCTGAGCTATTATGAAATTATCATAGCCATCGCTGATTGATTCAAAATCCTGAAATTCAGACTGATGACCTTCATTGACAATATGATATCTTCCGTCATTTTCTTTGTTTTCGCTGTGTACATAAACCTTCGCTATCTCATAATTATCGGAAAATTCATTGGATCGATAAATGCCTTTGGTTGAGAACTTGCTTTCAGATTTGGCCACGTAGCTTTCATATCCGTCGGAGGAGTTCTCGTCCAGTGACGGTCCGATATCCCCCGGGGTCCAGTACCCGCTAGACTTGCTAAATCCCCAACTGCTGTGCCTTCTTTTTTTATTACTATTTTTACTATTCAGAATTCTTTTAAATATTCTAGAGGACCAGAACTCGACAAACAATTGACGTATATTTTTCCTTTTGTCCCGAATACTTCGTGTTTCTCTCGCTATGGAATATTTCCCTCCTGAGATTTCTTCCTCAACACGGTCCTCTCGTTCCGTTCGTTCTGGCTGATTTGAATAAGGTCGTTGTAGTCAGATATAGGCAATATAGTGTGAGTCGACTGAAGGTCCCAAGTCCCATTAGCGGTCATCATATCTTCCCCGTTTTTCTGCCCGTCTTCTTTTTCAAAACCGTTTGAAATTCTTTTTCATTCTCATGCGTGTGCGCGTTGTTTCTCCGTCGAGGCGGCACTGGAGGTGCCGTCTGTACGTTTTCTGATGACGTTACTAAATTAGACTGTGTAACCAAATTAGCTCTCTTTTGACCCTTAGGTTTCTTGAGCGAGCCATTCGCAATATTTCGATTCCTTGAATGATTTTGTTCCAAGTTATCAGACATTGTTATGGAACCAAATATATCAACCTTGGACTCCGAATGAACCGATAAGATATTATTTCTGACAGGTTCCGTCGCCGTACAATCTTGATGGCGTTTTCCGTTACTTGGTCCGATTTGGTAATGACTTCTTCTTTCATTACTCATATTAATAACGGTCGTTGATTCTCCAGAATTTGGGGTTGGGTGACTTGGCGGGTACCTAAATGACTCATTGGCGGTGCAGTTCCCATGGGACGATACTCGGTTTAGTAATCGGGACAAACTAATGACCCGATATGGCCTGACACGACGATGGTCTGGGGATGACCGATTCTTTCTCCGATGACTCCTCGCTCGACGAATCCTGGAAAACAAAAACAAAAAAAGACCAGACAGAATTAATTAATTATTCAAATGTCACCCATGAAAACTAACAGATTTTCTACTTAACAATAAGTAATGTACATAGAAGAAAGAAATGTCGGTTATAGAAGTTGGTTAATGTTTTAGTTGACAGTTTATAGTTTTGGGCAGAACGGACGAGATTAAAAGTAAACAAATTAACCCGGGAATGATTTTAGTGTTGTTGTTGTTGTTATTGTTGTTGTTGCTTTTATTGTTGTTATTGTTGTTGTTTTTGTTGTTGTTGTTGCTGTTGCTGTTATTGTTGTTGTTTTTGTTGTTGTTGTTGCTGTTGCTGTTATTGTTGCTGTTGTTGTTACAGTTTCTGTTACAGTTTCTGTTGCTGTTATTGTTGTTGCTTCTATTGTTGTTTTTTGATAAGGCTGCTGTTATTGTTTTGTTTTTTTTTTTGTTTTTTTTTTAACCTCAGGCATGGGAGACACCCTATGTTTGTCGTTGCCTTGGCAGCAGCTTCTTATGGTTCACACTATTATGTTATGACGATCGACCCAATCAGCAAAGTCCGGTCCGCATTCGTGCACCGTCGCGAACCCGCCTGGTAGCATCGTCACAACACACCTTTCGACTAGATGCTCTGCCGTTTCGGGTTCTTGTCCACAGCGTGGACATATTGGACTGGAAGTTAGACCCCACTGATGTAACGCACCGGCCGTTAGGCAGCTCCTCGACCGAAGCCGATTCGCAGCTACCCAGTGTCTCCTCTTACTGGTATCAAAGCCTGGCAACTTCTCACCAAGCTTAGAGGAGTGTAGGTCCCCGCCCCACGAGGGATTGAATTCGTCCAAACCGACTTCCATCTCGTATGTGCAGCTCTGTCCGTAGTCAGGGATTCTGCGTACAAGGGTTGCCGGGACTTATTTCGGCTCGAAACGGGGGCACCGTTCATTATGCGCATGAGAGGGGTATCCCCATTCCCTCTCTCTTTGATCTTACTCAGCCAGTTTCCCGTAATGGTCTCCCTCCGGACATCGGGGGGCTGGATCGCTGCCATTATCGGGCCCCATTCTCTAGGGGTTGTTGCTAGCGTTTCCGACACTATGTGCATCGACTTGCGAAGTTTTACATCCACCTTCTCAACGTTTCTGCTTCTACCCCACACTGGAGCGCAATACTCCGCGGTGGAATAGCATAGTGCCAGGGCGGATGTTCTCAGGAGCGCTTGGCTAGCGCCCCAAGTCGATCCCGCCAGCTTCCTCAGAAGACTGTTGCGTTTCTCTATCTTCCGGGCAACCCCTTCGAGATTAACCCGATAGGTAAGGCTGCGATCCAACGTCACCCCTAAATATTTTGGACGCGGCTCATATGGGAGTGGCTGGTCCCCGACTAGGACATTCAGTTTACGGGTGTGCCAACCACTGCATAAGTGAAATGCAGTGGCCACGGTTTTTGAAGTGTTCATCTTCAGGTACCACTTGTCAAAGTAGGATTTGAGTCTGGTGACGTCCTCGCTGAGTACGCTCTCGAGACGGGTCCACACTTTACTCTGAGTAACGAGTGCCCAGTCGTCTGCGTATCCCAGCCTCAGGGAGGAAGTGTTCGGCATGTCGCTAATGTAGACGTTAAACAACATTGGCGCAAGTACCGACCCCTGAGGGACCCCATTCTTCAATTTCCTTACTTTGCTCGTGACGTCTCCCAGCGCGACGTGGAATTGCCTTTCCCCTAAGATCGAAGAGAACAACTTCAAGGTCTTTTTGCACCTTATGATTTTTGCAAGTTTGAGCATTAACCCATCGCACCAGACCGTATCGTACGCCGCTGATAGGTCTATAAACACAGCACCTGTTTGCTGTTTTCTCTCGAACCCGTGCTCAATATGCTCTGTAAGGGCAATGACCTGCTCCGTGGTGCACCTCCCTTCCCTGAAGTCTGCCTGCTCAGGTGGCAGGGCAGCGTCTAGAACCGGCCCCCATCGGTTTAATAGAACACGCTCCAACAATTTGTAAAGACAGCTCAGCAGCGATATGGGTCTGTAACTGTCTGCCTCCTTCGCCGGTTTCCCTGGCTTCAGGATGGCAACTATCTTCGCGTGCTTTCACACTTGTGGAAGCTTTCCTTTTGCAAGGACGTCAGACATTGCCTCTGCTAGCCAGGCCCGTGCCCTGGGGCCCAGATGCGTCACCATATCGGGATATACACCATCTATCCCTGCTGCTTTGCCGTTCTTTACTTCGCTAATGGCTGCACCCACTTCTCGGGGACTGAACGGGGCCGTCCAGTCCGACTCCTCCGCAGGTAGCGAGTCCAAAATTGTACGGTACGCCTTGCGGACACCGCGCTCAAAAGCCTGATTAGGGACCCGCTTACCACGGTTCTTAATATTCTTGGCAATTGTGTCTGCCTCGCATTCCGGTGCAGCCTTCGCGAAATTCCGATCTGGGTCCAATTTCTTTATCAAACGCCAAGCGTGGCGGCTGGAGTGTGTAAAGTCGAGACTTTCCACGGTCTCCTGCCACCGTTGCTTCCTTCCCTCTGCCAGAGACTGAAGTAGTCTATCGGCTGTGTCCTGGGACTGGGTCTGCTGGGACTCTTGGTACAGCTCTTCCGACTCTGCTGTCCAGCAAGGGGTGTAGAATTTCCGCTTGCCCCGTGGAAATGAGCGTTGAGCGCTCTTAACCAGTAGCCTACTAAATCTGGTTATATTCTTGGACTTGGGAGGAATGGCAGGGCAGACCTGCTCGATATAGGAACTGAATTCCTCCCAGTCAGCCTTCCTGAAATTCCATCTGCAAAGTGGGAGAGACTGCACCCTCGGTATTGTCACCCCAGCTGTGACAAGAACCGGCCTGTGCTGGCTATGCGGAAAGTCTCCGAGGACTGTCCGCTTCACCTGCAGCGGTTCACCGTTCGCGCCTTTCGTTACAAGGGTGAGGTCTGGAGTATACTCCTTCTTATGGTGGGTACCCCGGAAGGTACCCTTGGCTGTAGGATTGTACACTAGGTGTAGGTCATTACAGTCCATCCATGAGCGGAGTTGTCTTCCTGCCTCGTTGCAGTCTCGGTAGCCCCATTCGTGATGGTGGCTATTAAAGTCTCCCAGACAGATGGAAGGATGGCTGACCACCGGTACCGGTGGTGTAGTCCAAGTCGCTCTAGGTGGTTTGTAAATATTATGCAAACACAGTCCACCTACTTCCACGGAAATTCGGTTCACCCCATTGCTGTCCGTTACGCTCTCAATGACACTTACCTTCGATGGCTCTTTAGCGTAAACGCTAACCCCTCCTTTGAGCCTCGAGGTGTCCTCGCGTTGGACCACCGTATAGCCTGGGATCTGGAATCGGGAAGATTACGCGCCTGAATAAAGGTGGGTCTCCTGTAACAGGAGGATATCTATGCAATGAACGGCCAATAGCTTTGATAAAAGCTCATTTTTTGCCATACTCTGGCTCTCGACGTTCAGGGACAATATACGCGTCAGCTCGCCATCCCCGCCGTCGCATTTTCCGATCGGCAGGCCGCGAATTGATTGATGCATGGGACGTTTGCTTTTTTCTCGGACGTGCCGACGACCCTGGCAACACGAACGCGGTATTATTTGGCTAGGCGGCAGACCGCTTCGCCATTGATGGGACTGATTGGGACTCGACATAAGGACAATAGTGTGGCGCCCGGGATAGGGCTGCTATTCGGGCACCGGGTTTGGATCAAATTTAGTCACACACCGGGGCGAGCAGCTCATGTGGCTCGTTGGCTCCATACCCGGGATGGTCTCGTGACGGTCGACCGGGGTTTACACCTTTGCCCTCCCGTGTGCCTCAAGCCCCCTCACCAACTGCAAGGTAAAGATCCACGAGGGGGGTTGCCTTGGCAATTTAGATTTACCTCCGTCTTTTAAATACGACAATAAACAGGTATAGGTATATTGACCTTAATTTTTAAAAAAAGAAAAAAAAACATTAAATGATAACAGAAAAAAAAATTAAAAAATAAATAAAAAATTTAAAAAATGTTTTTTTAATTTTTAAATTATATAAATAAATTAGTAAATTAAGAGATAAATAAATAAATAAACATATGTTTAAAATGAAACAGAAAATGACTTGATTTTATATGACTTAATAACCCTTTACACTCTTAGATAGGGGAATATGTTATTGTTATTGTTTTTGTTGTTTTCTTGCTGTTATTGTTGTTGTTGTTGTTGATGCTATTGTTGTTGTTGTTGTTGTTGTTGTTGTTGTTGTTGTTGTTGTTGCCGTTGCTATTTATTGTCGTTGTTATCGTTGTTGCTGTTATTGTTGTTTTTGTTGTTGTTGGTTGTGGTGGTGTTTTTGATGTTGTTTTTGTTATTGTTGTTACTGTTGTTGTTGTTGCTGTTGCTGTTATTATTGTTGTTATTGTTGTTGTTGTTGTTTTTTTGTTGAAAGTTAACACAGTGGCTTTGT
>NW_027622848.1:0-2500 GCF_034508935.2 Berghia stephanieae
AAAGGCTCTTTACTCATATTATCTCACCGTACTCAGGTGTAAAATGAGTACCTGACCGTTAACAGCAGTGTCTTTGTCCGAAAAATTATAATATCGCCCAACAGGTGGCATGTCCCGTCCTACATGTTAAATGTTGCCGTTAAAAGAGGTGTCTTTGTCCGAAAAATTGTAATATCGCCTAACAGGCGGCATGTCCCGTCACACATGTTAAATGTTGCCGTTAACAGACGTGTCTTTGTCCGAAAAATTGTAATATCACCTAACAGGCGGCATGTCCCGTCACAGATGTTAAATGTTGCTGTTGACCAGGGACCCTTTGTAAAGCGCTTTGAGCACATGTTAGTGAATATTGCGCTATTTAAATCTCTTTTTTTTTAAAAAAAAATTGCATTACAACAAGGAGCCTTTATCGAACTAAATTATCAGACTTGAATATCAGTACACGTCGGCTAGTGTTATAAACCAAGGGATGTGAGAACTAAATGGACATAAAAGGGACGTGATAAATAGAGATTCATAATTAATAAAATCTAGATCCATATCACATTTCCTCTAACGTGGCAAACAAAACACGTTGGGCGGAACGAAAATAATTATAATTAAAAGCCGAGAGAATAATATATCACTGACTCAGGAATACATTTTATGCAAGAGAAATTAAATAATAGCTGATTTGTGTTGTCAACGCAATATTTAGATCCATTTCATGATACAAGCGTTGACATTACCAATACTCTCTTGTTTGTCTTGAATGTTTTCATGAATAAATAGCCTACATGTTTTTCAAATCACGTTTTGGGTTACGATAACTCGTAATGTTCGTAATTCAAAATGTAATCTTCACGGCACGCACGTTTATCATGTTCACAAAATTAATTTAGATCTAGACCTCTACTAGGTACTAATAATAAATAATGGTTATTGAAAATTGATACATTATAACAATTTATACCCTCAGGAATAAGACCTGAAAAATATTTTGTTAATTATAATATAAATGATGATCATTTTGATGATAATATGATAGTGATGATGATGATGTATGATGATGAAGATGATTGAATGATGATAGTAGATAGTATGTAGTAGTAGTAGTAGTAGTTAGTAGTAGTAGTAGTAGTAGTATAGTAGTAGTAGTAGTAGTAGAGTAGTGTGTGTAGTAGTAGTAGTAGTAGTAGTAGTAGTAGTAGTAGTAGTAGTTAGTAGTAGTAGTAGTAGTAGTAGTAGTAGTAGTAGTAAAGTAGTAGTATAGTAGTAGTAGTAGTAGTAGTAGTAGTAGTAGTAGTAGTAGTAGTAGTAGTAGTAGTAGTAGTAGTAGTAGTAGTAGTAGTAGTAGTAGTAGTAAAGTAGTAGTAGTAGTAGTGTAGTAGTAGTAGTAGTAGTAGTATAGTAGTAGTAGTAAGTATAGTAGTAGTAGTAGTAGTAGTAGTAGTAGTAGTAGTTGTAGTAGTTGTAGTAGTAGTAGTAGTAGTAGTAGTAGTAGTAGTAGTAGTAGTAGTAGTAGTAGTGGTAGTAGTAGTAGTAGTAATAGTAGTAGATGTTGTAGTAGTAGTAGTAGTAGATGTTGTAGTAGTAATGCTTCCAGTGGTCACAAATACGTCCTGTCTACTTTCCTTCTTTCTAATTGCCTAGATCTACACATTCACAGCCGTCTTTAACGAATGATATTAAAATACACACATCAGTAAAAATATTAGTATTGGCAATATTATTGGAAATTACTGATACGTGATCTGTACGCACATTTCATTATTCTATCTTGTATCAACTTGTCCAGATTTCATGGCATTTATTTCTTTTGTAAGAGTATTGTATATTTGGTTCGTGCCTGTTTTTAGTTCGACTTCGATGATCAAGAAAAGTTGTGTGAAACTTTTTTATGAACTATTCTTATCGACGTGTTTTGATTTACAGGTCTGATAACGCAAACTGTCATGGGCTCGTTATTGTAATGGAATTACTCACAAACCAATACAAACTAAATAAAAATTTTTAAATGAGCTTTATATAGCGCAATATCCACTAAATGTGCTCTAAGCGCTTTACAAGGGCTCCCTGGTCAACAGCAACATTTAACATGTAGGACAGGACATGCCGCCTGTTCGGCGATATTACAAAGACAACACTGTTAATGGCCAGGTACTCATTTTACACCTGAGTACAGTGAGAGAATGTGAGTAAAGAGCCTTTTCCAAAGACTGAACTATGCGCTGAGCGCGAGGCTCGAACCCAGGACCTAACGATCCGAAAGCGAGTGTCATACCACTAGACCACTTAGCCGCACAAATAACAGATCAAACCCATCATTGCGTTATTTTATCAGATCTATACGTCAGTTCTAATCGACGTTCACATATTTTCAGGTCTGATAAACCAATTCCATATGGGCTCATTGTAATTTTAATCGAAATCTCCAAAAAAAATGGACACAAAATATTGTACATTAAAACAATGTTAAACTAGATGCATAATTGCGTCCGGATGTCAGACCTGCATATGT
>NW_027622848.1:7500-11420 GCF_034508935.2 Berghia stephanieae
GAGGGACGAGTTATCGGGCCAAAACTCTAAAAATGTGTTTTTAGAGTATGGCAGTAGTTGTTTATTTCTAAATGGTATCGAGTACAAGAGTAGAAAACGGTAGGAGCTGCATGAAGCCGGTGAAATACTAACGAAAGAGTGAAAACGGAGAGGCTTCGTATGTTTTGTTCCCATACGAAGCCTCTCCATTATTAAGTACAAATAAAAGTTGAAATAATAAATGTCGTGTTTTGACGTGATATACAAAATGAAAAGCTTTATATTGCAAAAGCCTTTCTGGGCTACGAGATATTAAGGTTCGTGCTGTGGATGGAGAAAGATGGGCTTTTGTCGGAGAAGATATTACACAAAATAAACATGGCGGGGTTTGGATAGTTACTATGACAATACATTTATACGATTCTATTTGCTATATATTATTAAGAATCTCCGATATTCCGGGAATCAGAAAGAAAATAAATTCCAAGAAATCGGTGTTTTACTGTCAATTTCTTGAATATAAATCTATTCACCAGTTAACTGGCGTTCACTGAAAAAAACAACTATTTTAACAAATTTGGCCAGAAAACTCAATTTAAAAGATCGATTGATTTAAATGATCCACATCTTGGCAAAAACTCTCAAACCTGGGATCTCGCGAGGGCTTTTGCCAAGATGATGGCCATTTAAATCGATCGATATTTGAAGGACGAGTTTGATTTTTTTTGGCCAAATTTTTTAATAGGTGTCTTTCCATAGTACCATGGTTAATTAATATCGTAGAGGCAATCTATACGGCAAAGACATTTCCTCTATGCAAATATTATTAATCAAAGAACGTTTACAGCGCACGATACGAGCATGGTACGTCATTATGAATTGCCAAAAATGTCAGATGTTATTGCTTATGGCTATTTGGACACCGCGACTGACCACTGTCCAATTACCAGCAACATCTGATTTGATTTTGGGCCGTGTGATATTTTTAGCATCATGGGGAGCATGTCCTGAGCTCAAGGTTACGTGTGTTTTCCGTGTATTGATAGTATTTATTTATTTGGTCTGGTCAAGTGCTGACCATAGTCTGTTTCTGTTAGAAGGACAAGCCACCCAACTGGCGGTCTAAACACAGAGAGCCAAGTTTCAAATTCACTACTTTTGATAACAGCACGACATAACCACACTAGCATAATATAGCAAAACTACTTTTTTTAAAATGAAATGAATAATAAAAGAAAATTCCCTTTATTCATCCCATAGAGGAAATTTGTCTTTAGGGTATATTCCAAGGGAAGACTGGGATAACCCAGGCGTCAGCCTCAGTGCAGCCCCGGAAATTGGTAATTTGTTCAAGGCCACACAACGCAGCGGCGGGTGATCGAACTCGGAACTTTCGTGTACGAAGCAAAGACCTTACCGCTGAGCCACGCTGCCCAAGAAAAGTTCACGCCTAATGTTGCCATATTTTTTGGATCTACTATCTAGGTTTCGCCATATAGTTAGCATTGGAATTTCCAAAACATTTCTTACTGTGTAAAGAATAACATAATATCAATTTACAGTTCTATCCATTAGACAAGAAGGAATTAACCAAAATCTGTCATGTAAATAGATTGATGTTGATGTTGGCGTGATCCACTTAGAAATGTTATGTATCGAAATTGAGTAGAACTTTCTGTAACGTCAATAACTATAACATAGCACAAACCTACAGTTTGTAACTTTAACCATAGATTGAGATAGTGTATGTATATATAGTATATTTTATATATATATGTATATTTTAGTATAGTGTATAATGTATGACTTACTTGACTTAGATGCCTTTCGCGTCTCGACCGAAAGATCGGGTCGCCTTGGCTGTTTCCAGTATTTCCTGTGTGAGGTGTCTCCAATATTGCCGGTCCTCTGCTAGGGTTCTCAGATTTTCAAGGTCCCCTGCCGTTATGAGACTAATGCTTTGTCCAAGTGTTGTGAGGTTTTTGTTTAGGATCACGGGGAGTGTTGTGATCGGTCTTCCTCTGAAAAGGTTCCCGTGTTTTTGGAAGTATCCCGACATGGCTTGGTTTGCTGGTATGTTTTTGTCCCTGCGTAGTATGTGACCGAAAAGTTGCCATCGTTGTTGTAAAATGTCAAGGGAGATTGGTCTTTCTTTTGTGATCTTATAGAGTGATTCATTTGAGATCTTTTTGGGGTATTTGATGTCCAGTACCCTTCTTAGCTGTGTGCGATGGAAGGCATCCAGATGTTCTTCTTCGGATTTTGTCAACGCCCAAGTGCCGCAGTTATACAGAAGTACCGGTTTTACAAGAGCACGGTACAGTTTCAGTTTGGTTTTTCTCTTTATTTTGTCACCTCTAATCCATACATTGGTGAGTTTACTGAGTGCGGCGTTTGATAGCTGTTTTCTTCTTTGTACATCCTCGGTGTCTCCAATTAGTGAGCCGACTTTCTTTGTTCTTTTCCATTCCTCTTTGTTCCTCGATATTGCTGTAAATTCGGTTTTATTGGCATTGACTTGGAGGTTATATTTCATGAGGGTATTTTGTATGATGTCTATATTTGCTGGTGTTGATCCAATAAAATCGACATCATCTGCATAGGCGATTTCTCTAGGGATTGCATTCTCAATATGAGTCGTTGGTTTTGGAATGACTTTTCGAACTTCTTTCAGAGCGTGTTCTAAGTATATTGTGAACAGAATCGGGCTCAGACTATCTCCTTGGGGGGTCCCGATGTTACTTTCGAACTGCGTCTGTTTTGTGGCCCGTATATCCTTGGTTGTATCTTTGTGTTGCTGAGGAGAAATCGGATTATTCGGAGCTCGTCTTCGTCTACTATTTCTGTTAATATCTCCAAAAGTTTTCCTCTGTCGATCGTATCAAAGGCTGCGGACATATCGATTCCGGTTATTGTTATGGATATGTTTTCTTTGAGTGCCTTTGCTGCCAACCATTTATGTGTCCATATAACGTCCGATGTGCTTCGGTCTTGGCGAAACCCGCTTTGGCTATGTGATAGATAATTTTCTATTTTCGGTCTAATTCTGTTGAGGACAATAGTTGACAGTGTTTTTCTTATGGTATTCAGTAATGTTATTGGGCGCAGGTTGTTTACGGGTCCTTTCGTTTTTCCTGGTTTTTGTATTGTAATTAGGACACCGCTGTTTATGTCCCAGTCTTTGTGTGTTGAGAATGTTTTGTTCATTATGTTTGCAATGCTCAGATCCAGGGAGAGGGTACCGCATTTCAGCAGTTCAGCGGGAATTTCATCTTCGCCTGTATAATGTATCAAGAGCAATATCAAACTATTTGGCAGGCAAAAAGAAATGCGTTACGTCAACCATGTTTTATCGATTGATGATTTGCGTTTAAATCAAATACTCACAACTTCCGCCATCCAATTTTAACGTATCAACACACAAAACTGAGTGTAACCTTTAAAGATTATAATCTGATTTGTATGATTTAATGAGAATTAAAGTAGTTCTACAGTTAATAATAATAAAAAAAGAAATGAGGTATGTCAACTTCGTTTCTTCTATAGAATGGTTGAGGTAGACGTCAGAAATTAGCGTAGTGACGTCAACTTCGTTCCTTCTATAGACGTCCATTCGGCTCTTTGTTATTGTGTTCAGACCGCCAATTGGGTGACTTTTCCACTAAGTCCTTCTAATAGACTATAATTGTTAAAAAGTTATACAAAGTAATGTGTGTTGGTATAGTTCATCTGGTGGGAAGAACCGGTGGGTATTTCATCTAAATGCATAGCATCAATAAGTCCGAGTACACGACAGATGTATTTCTTATTATAGGAGTGATACACAGCATGCATGGGAATGTATCATGGGTGACAATAATTGCAAAGTTCTAGCCACAGCGTTTGTCTTTGGATGGGACAGGCACTACCCACGCAATACTTGACTCGACAAATGCGTGAAT
>NW_027622849.1:0-7500 GCF_034508935.2 Berghia stephanieae
GTGTTTTTTTGTTGTTTTTTTTGTGTTTTTTTTTCTTTTGTTTTTTTTTTTGTGTGTTTTTTTGTTGTTTTTTTTTTTTTTGTTTGTTTGTTTGTTTGCTTTTTTTTTTTTGGCAAGATGGGAGCCATGTAATTCTATCGAGATTTGAAGGCCCGGTTTTCTGGCCATATTTTTCAAATCCAAAGTTTTCCAGAGTTCGGCAGTTGACTGGTAAATCGATAAACCGGCTATTTCGTTTGGACAAGATAAATGGTATTCTGTCATCTCATTCGATATCATTTCTCGGTAAATCCCATGCTTTAAATTGAATTTTAGTTTGAGGCTTGACTTTTAAGTTATTAGTGAAATATTAATAGACAGTCTACCTAGATTGTGGACGGTTAGTTTTTTGTTATTTAATATTTAATTCGCTCAATTTTTCTTTAAAAAAAAGTAATGAGCAAAAAATGAATATAACAGCTTCGAAAAACAACAAACAACAACAACAACAACAACAACAACAACAACAACAACAACAACACTGGAACGATTTAGGGTCAAACCCCTTTTTCAGCCAATGAAAATCCCAATAAAATCAGTAACATATCACTTAAGGTGCAAACAGTATAGAAGTATTTGGCACGATGGGACAGCGTGGCTCAGCGGTTCGGTCTTTGCTTCTTACCCAAAAGGTACGGAGTTCGATTACCAGCCTCGTTGTGTGGCCTTGAGCAAGTCACCTAGCCCTAGCTCAATTTGGGGCGCTGAACTGCGGCTGACGCCTGGATTATTCCAGTCTCCCCGTGGAATAGACCCTAGAGGCGATGTTACAATTTTTCGGACAAAGACAACCCTGTTAACGGC
Organism: Berghia stephanieae; assembly: GCF_034508935.2. Lineage (NCBI taxonomy): Eukaryota > Metazoa > Mollusca > Gastropoda > Nudibranchia > Aeolidiidae > Berghia > Berghia stephanieae. The sequence continues at coordinate 844 of NW_027622849.1, forward strand.
CAGGTACTCATTACGGTGAGAGAAAGTGGGTAAAGAGCCTTTTCCAAGGACTCAACTATGCGTCGAGGGCAAAGCTCGAACCCAGGACCCTCTGAACCGAAAGCGAGTGTCATACCACTAGACCACATAGTCGCACAAAAGGGGCCTTCATCAATATCATCAATGAATGATTTAACAAATTAGAAAACAATATTTGTTATATTTAAACCTTAAATAAGGCAACTCAATTGTCCTCAAACCGTGTATATTTTTTTAAAATCAAAGTATTTGGCATTTGAGCTTAAAGTTAAATTTTAAAGCCCCAGATTCACCTCAATAAAATACGAAAAATAAAGTGTTTTTTTTTTTGTTACTGGATCCCGCCATTAAAAAAATAATGAGCTTTATATAGCGCAATATCCACAAAATGTGCTCAAAGCGCTTTACAAGGGGCCCCAAGTCAACAGCAACATTTAAAATGTAGGACGGGACATGACGCCTGTTAGGCGATATTCCAATTTTTCAGACAAAGAAACGTTGTTAATGGCCAGGTACTCATTATACACCTGAGTACGGTGAGAGAATGTGAGTAAAGAGCCATTTCCGAGGACTAAACTATGCGACGAGCGCAAGGCTTGAACCCAAGACCTTCCGATCCGTAAGCGAGTGTCATACCACTAGACCACAGAGCCCCTTGATAAGGCTTGAGCTGTTATAGAGCGGGATATCAACTTAAAGTGCTCAAAGCGCTTTACACGGGGTTTCAAGCCAACAGCAAAACTTAACGTGTAAGACAAGACCTGACGCCTGTTACGCGATATCACAAGTTGTTGGTTTTTTTCTACATAGGCAACGCTTTTAACGGTCAGGAACACATTTTATTTTACACCTGAATATGATTGGAGAATACGAGTAAATTAAATAGCCTTTTCCAAGGACTCAATTATCTGGCGCTCAGACTGAGTGGGATTCGAACCGAGGACCTTCCAACCTTACTGAAGTCCTGGCTAGCCATTGGTGTATAGATAGAATGAAGATGACGTCACTCTGGTCTTTGTTATTGTTTTTTGCCATCCGCGTTTATGAGTAGTTCTCACTAAACTGTATTAACCAGACTATAAAAGTTCATGATTACACAATGTTTTGTGTGTCGGTCTCTTATACTTCCGGATGGTAATGTTGTGAACTTCTTAGCCAAGCGCATAATATCTATATGTTACCTTGATCCCATTTAATAACTCGGAATAGGGTTATTGAACGGGCCGGGAGTCATTGAGGGGGCGTTAAGTCCAGAATTGCAAAGGATTCCTCCGGTAACCTTTAGGAACCTTGACTGCTTTCTGAAATGTCAATGAGACATAATTAATTATAAATATCAATGTTATGACTCATCACCTCAGAATTATTGATAATGTGCGCTTGTCTGTAGATAGTATGCAGATGACGTGACTCAGGTCTTTGTTATTGTTTTTTGCCATCCGCGTTTATGAGCAATGCTCACTGAACTGTATTAACCCGACTATAAACGTTCATGGATACACACAGTTTTGTGTGTTGGTCCGTTATACTTCCGGATGGCAATGTTATGAGCTTCTCAGGCAAGCGCATACTATCTATAGATAGAAATATTTTGACCTGAACTTTTCTTTATTCTTCACCGTGTATTTAAAGGCCTTTGACTTTTGGAGGCAGCGTGGCTCAGCGATAAGGTCTTTGCTTCCTACCCGGAAGGTACCGAGTTCGATCACAAGCCGCTGCGCTGTGTGGCCCTGAGCAAGTCACCTCGCCCTAGCTCAATTTGCAGTTATTCCAGTATTACCTAGGCCTAGACTCATATTTCCCCTATGGGATGAGTGAATATGATATGTTATGTTGTGTTAACCAATGTCATCAACCTGTTTTTTGGGGGTTTTTTGTTTTTTGTTTTTTTGTTTGTTTTGTTTTGTTTTGTTTTGTTTTTTTTGTTTTTTTTTGTTTTGTTTTGTTTTTTTTTTTTGGGGGGGGGGGGGGGGGCTCAATGGTATTCGAATCGCAACGCTGATAAAACTATTTGTTTGGTAACTACGGAAATAGATCGTGTAAGGTTAGAATAAAATCAAGTATGTCTTGAAAAAAACCAATAAAAGGCAACGTTTAAGTAAGTCTATTACTATTACTATTTCCATGTCGTAGATATAGTGTTGTGATATTCTTATTACTACAAATCAATGTATATGATTCAATGCGTCGTCGATTGGATTCAGTAGTCTGATGTCACGCCGCCCGGCAACGGCGGCCATCTTGGTTCTAAACAAAGAAAATCATTACTTTTTATTCTTCATGCTGGCTAGAACTTTTCATATGCCTTGTGATCAGAATGTGTAAAAGTCAAAACATGATCAAATTTATGTGGTTTTTTTTTTCCTATGGATACGCTTTTATACTCGCCGGAGAAATATTTCATACGGGCGTCCGCCATTGTTCCGATAGTTTAGAGCCAGTGTTACTAAGTTACCATGCGTCATTAGGAAGGAAGTGACGTTACGATTGTTGAAGAGCATTTCACCGCAAGAACCTCCAGGGCATTCAATAATTAGAAATCTCACAACTTCTCAGACTCCCGGGGCGCCCTTTTCATTTCATTCCGTCACAGTCCTAGGGCTCTCCTTTGATTTATGGGTGAACGCCAATTATAATCCAACACTAAATCGATATGACAATCATTCTTGAAAAATGATGAGTTAGTCCCCCACCCCCACATTTCCAGATTCCGTGACTCATGACAGATGGGGACTCGAAATCCGAGGTGACCAAATTGACAAAAATAGTTCCGTTTTTTTATATTAATTATTTTCCCATTAATCCAAGCTTGTCATATAAAAGGCAGTAGTTCCAAAGGAACATTTTGAAATACTGCTTTCTTATCAAGCAAATTTAGATTTGTCAGAAAATGATTAACATTCAAAAAACCATTTTGGCAAAAGGAAATTGCCAAAGAAAGCACAACTAGGTTTTTCTTATAACGTATTTTTTTCACGAAGATCGATCAAAATTTGTCAGGAAATGATTAACGAGTGAAAAGTCATTTCATGAAAATCCCTTTCAGTCCAAAGAGAGGGTTTGAAGTTGCTGGAATAATGCACTAATGTGTCGCATTTCCTGGCATAAATAATCGTCAATTTCATTCTATTCAAAAATACTGTGGCTGATTTTATGACATAAAAAATATAAAGATATTTCCAACCACAATCAGACTAATGATTTTACAAAAAAGGTCCCCACAAAAGTATAACTTTAAATTATTAAACAAGTCTGCTTGTTAAATTAAATTAAATTATAACTTTATTTTAAAAGATAAAGAAAATGCCAAAATTAAATTGAAAGGTTTTGACGATCAAGACGTACCTATTCAGTAACATATAAAGACAATACAATACACACAAACAAGTCTTGTCTTGTTGTCGTCTCGGGTTTGCTCCTCTGTAATCTTGAAAAAGCGTTGCTCTGATTTTTCGTGAAGATGTGTAGATATTTCTTCACTCTATACTAGTGCCGCGCTGAAGACCGGTCTAGACCGCGGTCCCACGGTCTTTTAGCTGTGAACCGAAGACCGGTCCCATAGGGGAAGACCGGCGGCGGTCCTCACTTCTTATCACCTTTCAACTAGTGCGGGCGGTCCTTGCAAGGACCACGGTCCTACGGTCTCGCGCCATAGCCTACTACTTCCCCAGCGATTCGTTGCTTCGGTTGCCTATCTTCCACCAATCACCACCCATCCCACTTAATTAATCGCACCCAGCCCCCTTTGCCATACACTAAACGACACAGACGACCATACAGGCAGACGACCACCAACCTCCACTCCGCAAACCGCCCTTTCGTGTGTGAGATGGGGAGAACAGGAGGCGCACGCCTTGGACGATTCCATTATACGGGGTAAATTTCAAAATTTACTACACCATAATGATCGCAATGACAATGATCTATGTTGAAGGCATGACCCCTCTTCTCTAATGGGTTATTGTTTGAAATGTATGTGACTACTAAAGATGTGTGTGTTTTGTGTGTGTGTGTGTGTATGTGTGTGTGTGTGTGTGTGTCGAACCTAGCAAGTAGCAAATCCGATTTTTTGTTTTCTTTTGTCCATCTCTTGTCACCACTCCTTTCTATCGCAGTGTTGTCATTTAAAATAATACAATAATATTAAAATTTCGTTTGGTGTTTTTACTAATCAAATAATATGAGTTTCATTAGTTTTTCTTCCTTCCAAAAAACCCAGTTATAACGTCTGAATTTTTAAAAAGTCCAATAGAATATTTGGGGACCCCGATAGCTCAGTTGATAGAGCACTCTCTTTATACGCAAAGGGCCAGAGATCGATCCCGGTGGCAGTCGATTTTTTTCTGAATCCCTGTCTACTCAGCAATGAATGGGTAGCTGAGTTTGTTAGATCTGGCGAAAAGTCACCATCGACCCCTCTTATTACCTCATTCACCCCCTCTTATTATAACTTCACGTCTCTCTCTTACTCTTCAATGCTCGCTGCCCTCTAATGTGTGTGTGTGGGGGGGGGGGAAGGGGGGGTAGGAGTTGCGTGTGTGTATCAACGCCACGAACAACTCGATCAACGCCTTGGGCGATGCCATTATCTCCGTTAATGGGGATAAATTTCAAATTTTATTAAATTATCGAAGTAACAATGAAGTACGGTGAGCAAATAAAGAAGGCATCACCCCTCTTCTCTAATTAGGTTACAATTTGAAATGAGTGTGACTACTCCGTGTGTTTTACTCCTGTAGACCACGGTTTTTATCGTGTAGCGGTCTTTAACGGTTCAAGAATGAACGATCCCACGGTCTCAAAGGTCAAACCGGTTCGAATTTCCAACAGTCTCTCAGGAATGTTCAATGTCGAAAACGGTCCTTGCGGTCTTCATTTCCCAAGGACCGTAGGACCGTGGTCCTTAAGCTTGCCAAGGACCGCCCCGCACTACTCTATACCGATCACGGCCCAACAATAAATAATATTGAGAACAACCGTGCTTCTCAAATTTGTTTTACGTACAAGACTTATCACTTATCACTATCCTTTTGGGATCTGGATAGAGATTTGACCGACCCAATTTTTAACTACCGATATAGTCTCAGACTATCGTCGTAGTCCGGCTTCATGAATTATAGCCCAGTATCGGAATATTAAAAAAAAAACCAACTAAATTTGAGAGGATGATTTTTTTTTTTGTGCACGTTATGCAAAATTCGTAGTTAGTTCTACAGATTTCTGATTATGTCCCCCCATATAATATTACCGATATCTTCTTGTTCGGCATGTAGTGTTTTTAGTTTTAATATTTTATCATTCACGATAAAAAAATTCTTTTGGGGAAAAAATATCAAGTTTTAAAAATTTAAATAAAAATTTTGTTTTTGTTTGATTTTATCTTTGACTTTTTTTTTAAATGTTAAAATAATGTAACCATTTTAAAGAGGTCTCGAGTTTAATAGTTTCCGACAAATGATGGGTTATTTTAATGGACAGATAATATATGGATTATAGTTTTCTGGCCAAACTGTTAATGGAGGAAAATACGAGTTTTCCAGCTTTAACTTAAAACAAGCATATTGTGACCACTTTTCGCAAACAAAGAGTTTTTTTAAAAAGTAAATTAAATCTTAATCAAGATAATTCTAACACTAGAATGACATTCTCTTGTTTTTCAGGCCACGCGTTTCTTAAACTTAAAGCGATCAGCTTGACTAAACCCTAGGTCAGAAAAACAATTTACGGTTGCCATTTTCACAGCAGTATTTTGCTACACTTTAACCGTGGTTTGGGCCAATCCGCCCACTTCCGGACGAAGTTTCCGATCTGGCAAAATCTCTCACTTCCTCCAATTTCGATACTTCCGGGCATCCTTTGATTTACCCTTTAAAGGCGAGACTGCTTTTCTTTTCGAATCAGAATTCCTCCAATTCTTTATCTGATTATAACCACAAACAACCGTTTTTTGTTTTTTTTTCATCATCAGAGTAGTAGCAGCAATGGAGAAGGAACTTTAAACCACCGCGTCACCGTAACTTTTTCTGTTTAGTGAACACTATTACGCCAGAATAACATAGAAGTGAACACCGCCAGAAAGACCAACGTCTTACATTTCAAAACCATTTTGGTGCCTGAAGAACAGGCAACATTTTACTTTGTTCATCAAGGGGAAATACTGCTTTCAGTAAAAGCATTGCTTATCTGCCCCCATGTTCAATAATTACAGGTTTAGTGATCTTAATGTGGACTCCCCATCCCAACCCCCCCCCCCCCCCACCCCCATTTCCTCAAACTCACTAACCATCATCAGTCACGTACACTCCAATGCCAAAAAGACCAATAGGAGCAGAAAATGCAATGTGACATTTTCTTTATTATTTTTTGTTTGTTTTTTTAGGGGAAATGGGGGGGGGGGGGGTGGAGGGGGGATTATATTTTCAAAGGCACTAAAGTTTTCTTGTAAAGTTTCGTAGTAGTATTAGTAGTAGTAGTAGTAGTAGTAGTAGTAGTAGTAGTAGTAGTAGTAGTAGTAGTAATATAGTAGTAGTAGTGGTAGTAGTAATAGTAGTAGTAGTAGTAGTAGTAGTAGTAGTAGTAGTAGTAGTAGTAGTAGTAGTAGTAGTAGTAGTAGTAATAGTAATAACTGTAGCACTAATA
>NW_027622850.1:0-11445 GCF_034508935.2 Berghia stephanieae
AAAACTCAAAACTTTCATGCAAAATCGATGATTTTATCAATTGAAACAATCGAAATTTGTAAAAATCACCAAAAGGATAATCATAAAAATGGAAAAATCGAAAATTTCAAAAACCAAAATTTTAATTTTGATCATTGTAAAACTCTGAAGATGCTCAACAAATTTCAAAAAAATTTGAAGATTTCATCAATTGTCAAAAACTCGAATATGAAAAGTCAAATTGGCCCATCCCCTCCCAAAAGGAACGAAAAAAAACTGAAATCCAAAATTTACTTCTGAATGGAATTGAAAGATCTCAAAATGACTGTTATCAAAATTCATATTTTATCATTGTAAACTCGAAATTAAATCGCATATTTACCAAAATGAAAGAATTTCAAAACCAAATTAATTATTGAACCAAAGCCAAAGATATTAAAAATGAAATTTATCATTCAACTGAATTGAAAATCAATCTGTTTCATCAAAAGTTCGATGATTTTATCATACGTTGAAAACTCGGAAATTTGAAAAATCGTCAAAATTCACCATAAAACGTGGAAAATCGAAAATTCAAAATCCAAAATTTTAATTTTTTGATTTAAAACATTGAAATGCTCAAATGCTATTCAAGCAAATTAAGATCAATTTGAAAAATCAATTTAAACGTCAAAGCCCCCATTCCAAACCCACCCAAACAAAACCCAAAATATCAAACTGAAACTCAAATAAAACTTTAACATTGGAAAATCGAAATCTCAAAATCTACTTTTGAAAATCGATTCGAAGATGCTATAAAGACGTAAATGAAAAATTCGATAATTTTCAATAAAGTGAAAAACTCGAAATTTCAAAAAAATTTTAAATTTTCACAAAAACTGCAAAAAATCGAAATTTTCAAGCAAAAATTTGAAATTTTGATTTCGAAAACTCGAAATCGAAAATCTAAAGTCGTATTCAAGCAAAAATCCGATTCATCGGTCGAAAAACTCGAAAATAAGAAAAAATAATTCTCACACCCCCATCCACTTCGAAAATTCAAAAAAATTAAAAAATGAAATTAAAATCAAAAATTAATTTTATGAACATGTAAAATCTCGAAAATTCTCAAAAAATAAATTCAGCAAAAATGACTGAAATTTAAAATCAATTTAAAATGAAATTATAAAAATGTCCAAAATACTCCAAAAAAATTTGAAAATCGAAAAATTTCAAAATCCAAAATTTAATTTTTGATCATTAAAACTCTGAAATCTCAAATCCACAATCAAAAGAAAAGTGAAAGATTACAATCGAAAAATCGAAATTATAAAATGTCCAAAATTCAAAAACGTTTCATCAAATTTGATTTTTGAAACTATGAAATAATACAAAATGAAAATATTAAAAATCAAATTATTTATTACCACCAAAATAAAAAAAAAATCTATCAACTCGATTAACAATCCACTCCCCTCAACAAAAAAAAGAAAAAAATAAACTAAATATCGAATGAATGAATCAATGATTATCAATTAATCAATAAAAATAATCAAAAAAAACGAATTAAACAATTTTTACTACCAAAAACTATAAAAATTGAATTCATTCAAACTGATCTACCTCCCCACAAAAAAAAAAGTGAAAAAAATGAAAACTCAAAATCTACTTCTGAAATTGAATCTCAAATCCAAAATGATTTTATGAAATTGATGATTTTATCTAAAAGAATTGAAAAAAGAAAAATCCATATGAAAAACAAATTTAATCAAACCCCCCCCCCCCCCCCCCCCCCCCCCCCCCCCCCCCCCCCCCCCCCCCCCCCCCCCCCCCCCCCCCCCCCCCCCCCCCCCCCCCCCCCCCCCCCCCCCCCCCCCCCCCCCCCCCCCCCCCCCCCCCCCCCCCCCCCCCCCCCCCCCCCCCCCCCCCCCCCCCCCCCCCCCCCCCCCCCCCCCCCCCCCCCCCCCCCCCCCCCCCCCCCCCCCCCCCCCCCCCCCCCCCCCCCCCCCCCCCCCCCCCCCCCCCCCCCCCCCCCCCCCCCCCCCAAAAAAAACTGAAAAAATGAAAATCTGAAACTCCAAAATTCTACTTTCTGAACATGTGAATCTCGAAATGCTCAAAATGGACTGTTCATGCAAAAGTTCGATGATTTTATCATACTGTTGAAAACTCGGAAATTTGAAAAAATCGTCAAAATTCACCATAAAACGTGAAAATCGAAAATTTCAAAAATCCAAATTTAATTTGATCATTGTAAAACTCTGAAGATGCTCAAAGTGACTATTTCAAGCAAAAATTTGTAGATTTCATCAGATGTCAAAACTCGGAAATTTGAAAATGTCAATTGCCCCCCCCCCCCCCCCCCCAAAAAAAAAACGTGAAAAAATGAAAATCTGGAAACTCCAAAATTCTACTTTCTGAACATTGGAATCTCGAAAGATGCTCAAAATGGACTGTTTCATGCAAAATTTCGATGATTTAACATACTGTTGAAAACTCGGAAATTGAAAAATCGTCAAAAATCACCATAAAACTGAAAAATCGAAATTTCAAACCAAAATTTAATTTTGATCATTGTAAACTCTGAAATGCTCAAAGTCGACTATTCAAGCAAAATTTGAGATTTCATCAGATTGTCAAAACTCGAATTTGAAATTGGTCAATTGCCCCCTCCCCCCTCCCCCAAAAGAAAAACGTGAAAAAAATGAAAACTGGAAACCCAAATCACTTCTGAACATTGTGAATCTCGAAGATCTCAAAGACTGTTTGCAAAAGTTCGATGATTTATCATACTTTAAAACTCGAATTGAAAAATCGTCATAATTCACCATAAAACGTGAAAAATCGAAATTTCAAAATCCAAAATTTTAATTTTGATCATTGTAAACTCTGAAGATGCTCAAGTCGACTATTTCAAGCAAAAATTTGAAGATTCATCGGATGTCGAAAACTCGAAATTTAAAATGTCAATTCCCCCTCCCCCCCACCAAAAAAAAAAAAACGTGAAAAAAATGAAAAATCTGAAACTCCAAAATTCTACTTTCTGAACATTGTGAATCTCGAAAGATGCTCAAAATGGACTGTTTCATGCAAAAGTTCGATGATTTTATCATACTGTTGAAAACTCGGAAATTTGAAAAAATCGTCAAATTTCACCATAAAACGTGGAAAAATCGAAAATTTCAAAAATCCAAAATTTTAATTTTTGATCATTGTAAAACTCTGAAGATGCTCAAAGTCGACTATTTCAAGCAAAAATTTGAAGATTTCATCAGATTGTCAAAACTCGGAAATTTGAAAATCGTCAAATTTGCCCCCCCCCTCCCCCCCCCCAAAAAAAAAAAAACGTGAAAAAAATGAAAAATCTGAAACTCCAAAATTCTACTTTCTGAACATTGTGAATCTCGAAAGATGCTCAAAATGGACTGTTTCATGCAAAAGTTCGATGATTTTATCATACTGTTGAAAACTCGGAAATTTGAAAAATCGTCAAAATTCACCATAAAACGTGGAAAAATCGAAAATTTCAAAAATCCAAAATTTTAATTTTTGATCATTGTAAAACTCTGAAGATGCTCAAAGTCGACTATTTCAAGCAAAAATTTGAAGATTTCATCGATTGTCAAAACTCGGAATTTGAAAATCGTCAAATTTGCCCCCCTCCCCCCTCCCCCCAAAAAAGAAAACGTGAAAAAAATGAAAAATCTGGAAACTCCAAAATTCTACTTTCTGAACATTGTGAATCTCGAAAGATGCTCAAAATGGACTGTTTCATGCAAAAGTTCGATGATTTTATCATACTGTTGAAAACTCGGAAATTTGAAAAAATCGTCAAAAATTTCACCATAAAACGTGGAAAAATCGAAAATTTCAAAAATCCAAAATTTTAATTTTTGATCATTGTAAAACTCTGAAGAGGCCCAAAGTCGACTTTTTCAAGCAAAAATTTGAAGATTTCATCAGATTGTCAAAAACCCGGAAATTTGAAAATCGGTCAAATTGCCCCCCCCCCCCTCCCCCCCAAAAAAAAAAACGTGAAGAAAATGAAAAATCTGGAAACTCCAAAATTCTACTTTCTGAACATTGTGAATCTCGAAGATGCTCAAAATGGACTGTTTCATGCAAAAGATCGATGATTTTATCATACTGTTGAAAACTCGGAAATTTGAAAAAATCGTCAAAATTCACCATAAAACGTGGAAAAATCGAAAATTTCAAAAATCCAAAATTTTAATTTTTGATCATTGTAAAACTCTGAAGATGCTCAAAGTCGACATTTCAAGCAAAAATTTGAAGATTTCATCAGATTGTCAAAACTCGGATATTTGAAAATTGGGCAAATTGCCCCCATCTCCCCCCTCCCCGCCAAAAAGAGAAAACGTGAAAAAAATGAAAAATCTGGAAACTCCAAAATTCTACTTTCTGAACATTGTGAATCTCGAAAGATGCTCAAAATGGACTGTTTCATGCAAAGTTCGATGATTTTATCATACTGTTGAAAACTCGAATTTGAAAAAATCGCAATTCACCACTCTGAAATCTCAAAGCGACTATTTCAACAAAAATTGAAGATTTCACAATTTCAAAAATTCGAATTTGAAAACTCAATGCTCTCCCATTCCCCAACACCCACCCAAAAAAACTGAAAAAAATGAAAAATCTCGAACTCCAAAATCTACTTCTGAACATTGGAATCTCGAAAGAGCTCAAAATGACTTTCATGCAAAAGTCGAGATTTATCATACTGTAAAACTCGGAAAGAAAAATCTCAAAATTCACCAAAAACGTGGAAAAATCGAATTAAAATCCAAATTTTAATTTTGATCATGAAAACCTCTGAAACTGAAAAAGTCGACAATTCAAAAAAATTTGAAGATTTCATCAATTGTCAAAAACTCGAATTTGAAAATCGTCAAATTGCCCCCCTCTCCCCCCTCCCCCCGAAAAAAAAAACGTGAAAAAAAATGAAAACTGAAATCCAAAATTTCAATTCAAATTTAATCTCGAAAATGTAAAATGGACTGTTCATGCAAAGTTTCGATGATTTATCATCGTTGAAAACTCGAAATTTGAAAATCGTCAAATTCCCATAACCGAAAAACGAAACAAAACAAAATTAATATTATCATTGAAACTCAAGATCTCAAATCGACATTTCAAGCAAAATTTGAAGATTTCTCATGCAAAACTCGGAATTTGAAAATTGTCAAATTCCCCACTCCCACTCACCAAAAACTCGAAAAATAAAAAAAATCCAAAATTTTAAATTGAATCATTGTAAAACTTAGAGCCAAAGTCGACTATTTCAAGCAAAATTGGAGTTTCATTCAAATTGTAAAAACTCGATATTTGAAAATGGTCAAATTTGCCCCAAATCCCCCATCCCCCAAAAAGGAAAACGTGAAAAAATGAAAAATCGAAACTCCAAATTCTATCTGAAATTGTGAATCTCAAAGTGCTTAAAAGGAAGATTTGAAAGTTCGATATTTAAATATCTGTTAAAATCGGAAATTGAAAAAATCGTATTAAGTCATCCCTCCCCCCCCCAAAAAAAAACGGAAAAAATAAATCTGACTCAATACTTCTGATTAATCGAATCCAATGACTGTCATCAATGTGATTATATTAACTCGAATTTGAAAACGCAAATCCCATAACTGAAATCGAATTCAAATCCAATTATTTGACATGTAACTCTAAACCAAATCGACTTCACAAATTAAGATTCTATTGTCAAACCGATGAAATGTCAATGCCCCTCCCCCCCCCCAAAAACATAAAATTCACCATAAAACGTGGAAAAATCGAAAATTTCAAAAATCCAAAATTTTAATTTTTGATCATTGTAAAACTCTGAAGATGCTCAAAGTCGACTATTAAAAAAAAAAATTTAAAATTTCAACCGATTGCCAAAACCGCGAAAATTTAAAAACCCGCCAATTTCCCCCCTCCCCCGCCCCACCCAAAAAAAAAAAAACGTGAAAAAAATGAAAAATCTAGAAACTCCAAAATTCTACTTTCTGAACATTGTGAATCTCGAAAGATGCTCAAAATGGACTGTTTCATGCAAAAGTTCGATGATTTTATCATACTGTTGAAAACTCGGAAATTTGAAAAAATCGTCAAAAATTCACCAAAAAACGTGGAAAAATCGAAAATTTCAAAAATCCAAAATTTTAATTTTTGATCATTGTAAAACTCTGAAGATGCTCAAAGTCGACTATTTCAAGCAAAAATTTGAAGATTTCATCAGATTGTCAAAAACTCGGATATTTGAAAATGTCAAATTGCCCCCACTCCCCCCCCCCCCCCAAAAAGAAAAAACGTGAAAAAAATGAAAAATCTGGAAACTCCAAAATTCTACTTTCTGAACATTGTGAATCTCGAAAGATGCTCAAAATGGACTGTTTCATGCAAAAGATCGATGATTTTATCATATTGTTGAAAACTCGGAAATTTGAAAAAATCGTCAAAATTCACCATAAAACGTGGAAAAATCGAAAAATTCAAAAATCCAAAATTTTAATTTTTGATCATTGTAAAACTCTGAAGATGCTCAAAGTCGACTATTTCAAGCAAAAATTTGAAGATTTCATCAGATTGTCGAAAACTCGGAAATTTGAAAATCCGTCAATTTTCCCCCCTCCCCCCCCCCCCAAAAAAAAAAAACGTGAAAAAAATGAAAAATCTGGAAACTCCAAAATTCTACTTTCTGAACATTGTGAATCTCGAAAGATGCTCAAAATGGACTGTTTCATGCAAAAGTTCGATGATTTTATCATACTGTTGAAAACTCGGAAATTTGAAAAAATCGTCAAAAATTCACCATAAAACGTGGAAAAATCGAAAATTTCCAAAATCCAAAATTTTAATTTTTGATCATTGTAAAACTCTGAAGATGCTCAAAGTCGACTATTTCAAGTAAAAATTTGAAGATTTCATCAGATTGTCAAAAACTCGGATATTTGAAAACCGGTCAAATTGCCCCCACTCCCCCCCCCCGCCAAAAAGAGAAAACGTGAAAAAAATGAAAAATCTGGAAACTCCAAAATTCTACTTTCTGAACATTGTGAATCTCGAAAGATGCTCAAAATGGACTGTTTCATGCAAAAGTTCGATGATTTTATCATACTGTTGAAAACTCGGAAATTTGAAAAAATCGTCAAAAATTCACCATAAAACGTGGAAAAATCGAAAATTTCAAAAATCCAAAATTTTACTTTTTTGATCATTGTAAAACTCTGAAGATGCTCAAAGTCGACTATTTCAAGCAAAAATTTGAAGATTTCATCAGATTGTCGAAAACTCGGAAATTTGAAAATCCGTCAAATTTCCCCCCCCCCCCTCCCCCCAAAAAAGAAAACGTGAAAAAAATGAAAAATCTGAAACTCCAAAATTCTACTTTCTGAACATTGTGAATCTCGAAAGATGCTCAAAATGGACTGTTTCATGCAAAAGTTCGATGATTTTATCATACTGTTGAAAACTCGGAAATTTGAAAAAATCGTCAAAAATTCACCATAAAACGTGGAAAAATCGAAAATTTCAAAAATCCAAAATTTTAATTTTTGATCATGTAAAACTCTGAAGATGCTCAAAGTCGACTATTTCAAGCAAAAATTTGAAGATTTCATCAGATTGTCAAAACTCGGAATTTGAAAATCGTCAAATTGCCCCCCCACCCCCCCCCCCCCCCCAAAAAAAAAAACGTGAAAAAAATGAAAAATCTGGAAACTCCAAAATTCTACTTTCTGAACATTGTGAATCTCGAAAGATGCTCAAAATGGACTGTTTCATGCAAAAGTTCGATGATTTATCATACTGTTGAAAACTCGGAAATTTGAAAAAATCGTCAAAAATTCACCATAAAACGTGGAAAAATCGAAAATTTCAAAAATCCAAAATTTTAATTTTTGATCATTGTAAAACTCTGAAGATGCTCAAAGTCGACTATTTCAAGCAAAAATTTGAAGATTTCATCGATTGTCAAAATCTCGGAAATTTGAAAATCGGTCAAATTTCCCCCCCTCCCCCCCCCCCCCCAAAAAAAAAAACGTGAAAAAAATGAAAAATCTGGAAACTCCAAAATTCTACTTTCTGAACATTGTGAATCTCGAAAGATGCTCAAAATGGACTGTTTCATGCAAAAGTTCGATGATTTTATCATACTGTTGAAAACTCGAAAATTTGAAAAAATCGTCAAAAATTCACCATAAAACGTGGAAAAATCGAAAATTTCAAAAATCCAAAATTTTAATTTTTGATCATTGTAAAACTCTGAAGATGCTCAAAGTCGACTATTTCAAGCAAAAATTGGAAGATTTCATCAGATTGTCAAAAACTCGGATATTTGAAAATTGGTCAAATTGCCCCCACTCCCCCCCCTCCCCGCCAAAAAGAGAAAACGTGAAAAAAATGAAAAATCTGGAAACTCCAAAATTCTACTTTCTGAACATTGTGAATCTCGAAAGATGCTCAAAATGGACTGTTTCATGCAAAAGTTCGATGATTTTATCATACTGTTGAAAACTCGGAAATTTGAAGAAATCGTCAAAATTTCACCATAAAACGTGGAAAAATCGAAAATTCCCAAAAATCCAGGATTATTAATTTTTGATCATTGTAAAACTCTGAAGATGCTCAAAGTCGACTATTTCAAGCAAAAATTTGAAGATTTCATCGATTGTCGAAAACTCGGAAATTTGAAAATCCGTCAATTTTCTCCCCCCCCCCCCCCCACCCAAAAAAAAAAAACGTGAAAAAAATGAAAAATCTAGAAACTCCAAAATTCTACTTTCTGAACATTGTGAATCTCGAAAGATGCTCAAAATGGACTGTTTCATGCAAAAGTTCGATGATTTTATCATACTGTTGAAAACTCGGAAATTTGAAAAAATCGTCAAAAATTCACCATAAAACGTGGAAAATTCGAAAATTTCAAAAATCCAAAATTTTAATTTTTGATCATTGTAAAACTCTGAAGATGCTCAAAGTCGACTATTTCAAGCAAAAATTTGAAGATTTCATCAGATTGTCAAAAACTCGGATATTTGAAAATCGGTCAAATTGCCCCCACTCCCCCCCCCCCCCAAAAAAAAAACGTGAAAAAAATGAAAAATCTGGAAACTCCAAAATTCTACTTTCTGAACATTGTGAATCTCGAAAGATGCTCAAAATGGACTGTTTCATGCAAAAGTTCGATGATTTTATCATACTGTTGAAAACTCGGAAATTTGAAAAAATCGTCAAAATTCACCATAAAACGTGGAAAAATCGAAAAATTCAAAAAACCAAAATTTTAATTTTTGAACATTGTAAAACTCTGAAGATGCTCAAAGTCGACTATTTCAAGCAAAAATTTGAAGATTTCATCAGATTGTCAAAACTCGGAAATTTGAAAATCCGTCAATTGCCCCCCCCCCCCCCCCCCCCCCCAAAAAAAAAAAACGTGAAAAAAATGAAAAATCTGGAAACTCCAAAATTCTACTTTCTGAACATTGGAATCTCGAACGATGATCAAAATGGACTGTTTCATGCAAAAGTTCGATGATTTTATCATACTGTTGAAAACTCGGAAATTTGAAAAAATCGTCAAAAATTCACCATAAAACGTGGAAAAATCGAAAATTTCAAAAATCCAAAAATTTAATTTTTGATCATTGTAAAACTCTGAAGATGCTCAAAGTCGACTATTTCAAGCAAAAATTTGAAGATTTCATCAGATTGTCAAAAACTCGGATATTTGAAAATTGTCAAATTGCCCCCACTCCCCCCTCCCCCCAAAAAAGAGAAAACGTGAAAAAAATGAAAAATCTGGAAACTCCAAAATTCTACTTTCTGAACATTGTGAATCTCGAAAGATGCTCAAAATGGACTGTTTCATGCAAAAGTTCGATGATTTTATCATACTGTTGAAAACTCGGAAATTTGAAAAAATCGTCAAAAATTCACCATAAAACGTGGAAAAATCGAAAATTTCAAAAATCCAAAATTTTAATTTTTGATCATTGTAAAACTCTGAAGATGCTCAAAGTCGACTATTTCAAGCAAAAATTTGAAGATTTCATCAGATTGTCAAAAACTCGGAAATTTGAAAATCTCAAATTGCCCCCACTCCCCCCCCCCCAAAAAAAAAACGTGAAAAAAATGAAAAATCTGGAAACTCCAAAATTCTACTTTCTGAACATTGCGAATCGCGAAAGATGCTCAAAATGGACTGTTTCATGCAAAAGTTCGATGATTTTATCATACTGTTGAAAACTCGGAAATTTGAAAAAATCGTCAAAATTCACCATAAAACGTGGAAAAATCGAAAATTTCAAAAATCCAAAATTTTAATTTTTGATCATTGTAAAACTCTGAAGATGCTAAAAGTCCACTATTTCAAGCAAAAATTTGAAGATTTCATCAGATTGTCAAAACTCGGAATTTGAAAATTGTCAAATTGCCCCCCCCCCCTCCCCCCCAAAAAAAAAAACGTGAAAAAAATGAAAAATCTGAAACTCCAAAATTCTACTTTCTGAACATTGGTGAATCTCGAAAGATGCTCAAAATGGACTGTTTCATGCAAAAGTTCGATGATTTTATCATACTGTTGAAAACTCGGAAATTTGAAAAAATCGTCAAAATTCACCATAAAACGTGGAAAAATCGAAAATTTCAAAAATCCAAAATTTTAATTTTTGATCATTGTAAAACTCTGAAGATGCACAAAGTCGACTATTTCAAGCAAAAATTTGAAGATTTCATCAGATTGTCAAAAACTCGGAAATTTGAAAATCGGTCAAATTGTCCCCCCCCCCCCCCCCACCCAAAAAAAAAAAAACGTGAAAAAATGAAAAATCTAGAAACTCCAAATTCTACTTTCTGAACATTGTGAATCTCGAAAGATGCTCAAAATGGACTGTTTCATGCAAAAGTTCGATGATTTTATCATACTGTTGAAAACTCGGAAATTTGAAAAAATCGTCAAAAATTCACCATAAAACGTGGAAAAATCGAAAATTTCAAAAATCCAAAATTTTAATTTTTGATCAATTGTAAAACTCTGAAGATGCTCAAAGTCGACTATTTCAAGCAAAAATTTGAAGATTTCATCAGATTGTCAAAAACTCGGATATTTGAAAATTGGTCAAATTGCCCCCCCTCCCCCCTCCCCGCCAAAAAGAAAAACGTGAAAAAAATGAAAAATCTGGAAACTCCAAAATTCAACTTTCTGAACATTGTGAATCTCGAAAGATGCTCAAAATGGACTGTTTCATGCAAAAGTTCGATGATTTTATCATACTGTTGAAAACTCGGAAATTTGAAAAAATCGTCAAAAATTCCCCATAAAACGTGGAAAAATCGAAAATTTCAAAAATCCAAAATTTTAATTTTTTTATCATTGTTTAAAAATCTGAAGATGTCAAAGTCGACTATTTCAAGCAAAAATTTGAAGATTTCATCAGATTGTCAAAAATCGGAATTGAAAAGGTCAAATTCCCC
>NW_027622851.1:0-11430 GCF_034508935.2 Berghia stephanieae
ACCTTATCACCACCATCATCATATCATCATCATACATCATCATCATCATCATCATCATCATCGTCATCATCATCACATCAATGCCACTACTACTACTACTACTACTACTACTACTACTACTACTACTACTACTACTACTACTACTACTACTACTACTACTACTACTACTACTACTACTACTATTACTACTACAACCACCACCATCGCCACACCATCATTTCATGAAGGACCACCACTACTACTACTACAACCACCTCCACCACATCATCATCACCATCAATACCACCACCACGACGACGACGACATCAAAACACTATCACCATTAAAACAACAATCACTACCACATCCTTACCACCACTACTACAACCTCCTCCAACACAACAATATCACCACCACCACTTCTGCAACCACCACAACCACATACATCATCATTATCATTACTACCACCAGTACAACATCCACCATCATATCATTATTACCACCAACCCTACCATTAATTTTTATATTTTATACGTCATAATGAAATTGGGTTTGGAACTTTACTTGATTTGAAACAAGGGGTATTGGGATGATTATAGATCTCAATAGATTATATTTAGTTTGCAGAAATTCCTGTTTAAGCATTGAAATTATTCGGAATTGTTTCTGAAATTTATGTGAGCGAAATTTTCAGTTGGCGTCTCTGGTCAACTTGAAACAATGGGAGGTGGGCATTAGTGAATCTGTGAATAAGGGAAATGTGGCGACTACCACTACTACTACAACCATCACCACATCATCCCTACCACAACTACTACAACCACCACCACATCATCATACCTACGACTACCATTACTACAACCACCATGTTATAATTACATTTTCAGTTTTTGAAATTCCTCCGAGTGGTGTCAGAAATTGCTGCGAGACACATTTTGGATTGCATCACAATATATTTTAATGAAATTTAAATTTATAGGTTATTTTTGCATGGATGCTTCTTGATCTTAGCGCTGATAAATGTCCTCCTTTTTAGCGACCAGTCATTCTCACCCCTGGGCTATGGCTAAAACAAAGGTGTCCACAACCCAACTTAGGCAATACATTCAATCAAGCCAAGGATAAAATGTATTGCCTAAAAATGTCGAAGATTTGCAGCGGAGATTGTTCAAGACTGATATTGACAGGACGGACAGTGAGACGGTACAGGAATTACTGAGAGAGATAGAGGAGGAAGGAGGTGTAACAAAGTTCAGTGTGAATGAGGATGGTGGTTTTGAGTATTTGTTTTATGTAACGGGAAGAATGAGGCGTGATTTGAGTGTTTTTTGTGATGTGTTTGTTATGGATGCAACATACAAAGTAAATCGATATTTGTATCCACTTGTGAATGTTATGTGCATAGATAATGAGGGTCATGGTTATTCCAGGGTGGCCAACTTTTCAGAAACTGAATTAGAGAAAATTTTTGGTTACCGCACAATAATGTTAAGAGCAGGGTGGCCAACTTTTCAGAAACTGAATTATGGAAAATTTTTGGTTACCGCACAATAATGTTAAGAGTGAAGTAATACACAGCCTAATACTAATTTAATACTTTACAAAGAATGAAAATGAAAACAGACATTAAGTTGAAATCAGAGCAATGCTGTGTCAAGATTACAGAGGAGCAAGAAGACAAGATTTGTTTGGTGTCTTTATATGTTACGGAATAGGTACATTTTGGTTGTCAAAACTTTCATTTTTATTTTGACATTTTCTTGATCTTTTAAAATAAAATTATAAATTAATTTAAAACAACAGACTTGTTTAATATTTTAAAGATATACTTTTGTGGGGACCTTTTGTAAAATCATTAGTCCGATTTTAGTTGTAAATTTCTTTATATTCTAATGTCGTAAAATCAGTGACACCACTGAATCCCTACCAGCACTTTTACTCACTGAGTCCCTACCACCAGCGCTTTTACTGGGTTCCTACCACCAGCGCTATTACTCACCGAGTCCCTACCACCAGCGTTTTTACTCACTGAGTCATAGAGCTTTTACTCACCGAGTCCCTAGCACCAGCGCTTTTACTCTTCGAGTCCCTACCACCAGTGCTATTACCGTCATAGAGCTTTTACTCACTGAGTCCCTACCACCAGCGCTTCTACTCACTGAGTCATAGACCTTTTACTCACTGACACTGAGTCCCTACCAACAGTGCTATTACTATTACCGAGTTATAGAGCTTTTACTCACTGAGTCCCTACCACCAATGCTTTTACTCACTGAGTCATAGACCTTTTACTCACTGACACTGAGTCCCTACCACCAGTGCTATTACTATTACCGAGTTATAGAGCTTTTACTCACTGAGTCCCTACCACCAATGCTTTTACTCACTGAGTCATAGACCTTTTACTCACTGACAATGAGTCCCTACCACCAATGCTATTACCGAGTTATAGAGCTTTTACTCACTGAGTCCCTACCACCAGTGCTTTTACTCACTGAGTCATAGACCTTTTACTCACTGACACTGAGTCCCTACCACCAGTGCTATTACCGAGTTATAGAGCTTTTACTCACTGAGTCCCTACCACCAGTGCTTCTACTCACGAGTCCCTACCACCAGCGCTATTACTCACCGAGTCCCTACCACCAGCGCTTTTGCTCACCGAGTCCCTACCACCAGCACTTTTATTCACCGAGTCCCTACCACCAGCACTATCACTGAGTCATAGAGCTTCTACTCACTGAGTCCCTACCACCAGTGCTATTACTCACTGAGTCCCTACCACCAGTGCTATTACTCACTGAGTCCCTACCACCAGTGCTTCTACTCACGAGTCCCTACCACCAGCACTTTTACTCACTGAGTCCCTACCACCAGTGCTTCTACTCACGAGTCCTTACCACCAGCGCTATTACTCACCGAGTCCCTACCACCAGCGCTTTTGCACACCGAGTCCCTACCACCAGCACTTTTATTCACCGAGTCCCTACCACCAGCGCTATCACTGACTCATAGAGCTTCTACTCACCGAGTCCCTACCACCAGTGCTATTACTCACTGAGTCCCTACCACCAGCGTTATTACTCACCGAGTCCCTACCACCAGCGCTTTTACTCACTGAGCACCTACGACCAGCGTTATTACTATTACTCACTGAGTCCCTACCACCAGTGCTATTACCGAGTCATAGAGCTTTTACTCACTGAGCACGTATGACCAGCGTTATTACTCACCGAGTCCCTACCACCAGCGCTATTACTCAGCGAGTCACAGAGCTTTTACTCCCCTACGACCAGCGCTATTACTCACTGAGTCCCTACCTCCAGCGCTTTACTCGTTGAATCCCTACCACCAGCACTTTTACTCGCCGAGTCCCTACCACATGGCTATTACTGAGTCCCTAACACCAGGGCTAATACTATTAGCCACCAAATCCCTACCACCAGGGGGGACAATAAAAGCTAAAATTAGACCCCAAAAATTCTTACAGTGATGCAGAAAAAAACAACGAACAGATCTCTTTCAAATTTACACAAAATGTTTCTTACAACAAGATGGATAGGTTTAGCAATAGTCTTGTAAATAAATTTTCAGAATTTTTTTTCGATTTCTTAGTGAAAATTTGGTGTGACATGACAGGAAAAAAAATTGATTTAAAAATTCATAAAACTGCTAAATTTTTGTTTAGCCCAAAACCCAACCATCATGATGCAAAACACATCATAAGAAAAATTCTGACCAAATTTGAAGACAATCTGATGGAAACAATCCAGATGTGAATGTTAGAAAATCAGAGAATGACGCACAATGAAATTTTGAGAAAATGAAAAATTTGTCTTTAATTTGATAATAAAGCTAATAATGCAGACAAAGGCCAACATTCATCAAGTATAACCAATATGGAACAAGAAAACAGTAATATTTTATAAATTGATCAAATTCTGAAAAAAATTATAAACGATTCGCTAACCCATACCTCTAAGAAAAAAAATTGCGAAATAATTTAATATCTGCTGTTATTCACCAAAAAATTACTTTAGTGGTCAAATACGCTTTATAGTTCTAAAATTTTTAATTATATCTCATGAACTAATAATGTAATGTATAATTTGATGCTAAACACCAAAAATAACTGAATTTAAAAAAAAAAACTTTTTTAAGGGGCAACATAAGCTAAAATTAGACGTAAAACCCTAAAATTTCTAACATAGATGCACCAAAAACTAGCATATAAATTTCTTTCAAATTTAAACACAATATTTCTTTCATAAATAGCTATATTATGAAAACTCTTGGAATAATTTTTTTAGAATTTTTATTTGATTTCAACTGAAAATTTAGCGCGGATCGACAGGAACAAATGAATTTTAAAATTTATAAAATTGCTAAATTTTAATTTACCCCCAAACACTTACATCATGATGTAAAACACATCATAGAAAAGATTCTGAATAAATTTGAAGATAATTTAAAGGAAAATGACTAAGGTAGGATTGCTAGAAAATCAGACAAATGACATAAAACAGACATTTGAGAAAGTGCAAGCTTTTTCTATAATTTGACATAAAGTTAAAAGGCTGATTTTGCAGACAACTAAAAGAAATGATCCATCAAACTTTCAAAATATGACCGTAATAGGACAAGAAAACGAAAATTTTGTAGATTGATCTAAGTCTAAAAAAAATTATAATCGGTTCACTAACCCATACCCCTTAGATAAAAAAAATGCTGTAAAATTGATTTTTTTACGCCCAGAGATAAAATAATTTTGTGGTCAAATATGATGTCATACCTTATGAATTCATCATTATAATTATAATCACTAATTATTTACTGTATACAATAGGTTATACAGATGATTTCTAGATATATTAAATGATTTTTCAAAATATGATATGGCACGCTATCCTCATTTTTCATTTTTTTATTCTATTTGAGAGACAAGTCGTATAAAATTAGATATCTAGTCAAGTTGAACTGCAAAATCAATTCTATTTTAGACAATAAAACAGTTAAATAGTGCACTAGCTCTGAATAAAAAGCAATTTGCTTTCCCAAACCCTTGGAATAAAAATCTCTTTCGCCTCAATACAGAAAAAGTCAACACTACTTGTTTGCCACCACTTTTTTTGTAGTTCCACAAAGAGGGTTGATCCTGCTCTGGATGGAAAAATTGAAATAAAAAAGAGACACATTTCATTAGCAATTTTTGGAAATGGCATTATTGTCATAAAATGCATTTGTCAAAGACAGCAATTTTTAAAAAATGATCATTATTCACACCAACACACTTGAAATTTCATTGGTTTTACATCCCTAGAACAAAACTCTTGGCAACAAACTATAGTCTGTCGTTAAGTTACTACAATCAGTAGTAATTCAATTCAAATGATGCTTTGCCATTTTCATTTAGAAAAATGAGCATTTATTTTATTGATCACCAATAAAAAATGTAAAGGCGCTATGGAGATTTGACAACATTACTAACCATTGTCAAAAAGTGCATGCAGACACTCTGGTCTGCTGGCCCAGATGATGGTTTGCTGATTGATGAGTTTTGCCACAGGCAAAGGTTTGCCACAGGTTTGCCTCAACACACCTTGCCAGAATAGCCCTTGAGCCAGCATCTTTATGGATTGTCAGGACACCAGTAACGCCAACAGTGTTCTTTCATGTTAGCTGTCGATGAAAACAAAAAATTAAATTAAATTCACTACAGCGAAATAGGCACATACATGCCAATGCTAAAGTTTATAACAGCAACACTTCGCATGTTGAACGGGACATACCGTCTGTTAGGCGATATTACAATTTCTTCGGACAGAGACAACGCAGTTAACGGCCAAGTACACATTTTACAACTGAGTCCGGTGAGAGAAAGTGAGCAAAGTTGCCTTTTCCAAGAGTTCAACTATGCGCCGAGCGAGGCTCGAGCCCAGGACCTTCCGGTCCAAAAGCGAGTGTCATACCACTACGACATAGCCGTACGTAATTTTTAAAAATATAATAAAAATAATCACACTAATATAATTATCTCACATTGTCATCATCATAGGCATTTCAAAACTACTAATAATACTACCACTACAGATATCTTATCATTATAAAATATTACTCTCTCTCTCTCCATGAACATAACATACAAAACCCAATTTTCCGATATAAAAAAACAGCCGCCCCCCCCCCCCCCCCCCAAAAAAAAAAAAAAGTTTTGAAAAAGTATGGACGATGCATGCTGTGTCGGCCATAATAAAGATAATAACAATAACTGAATGAAAAGTATTTTTTAAAGGACCCTGAGCCTGGAATGTCGTGAGTACTCGAAACCTCTTGATCTTGATAAAATTAGCAACCTTTTGACTGGGGATCGAACATTGAAACACCTGGTTTTAATCACCTGACATGGAAGGCTGATTTAAATTATTTGGGGGGGGGGGGGGGGGGGAAATAGTATTTTAATTTTTTTAAAGCCCTGTTATTGTTATTTTTCACAAAATAAAGTAATAAAGTTAAGTAATTCGCGGTAGCGACAAATGTGTCGTCAGCTGATGCACAATCAACAAACACACAACCCAAAAGCATGTTTAGTTCTAAAAATAAGAAATGAATTAAAATGTGCATTTCGTATGCTTACCTTGTAAACTGAGTATTCTGTGACTTGAAAAGAGTGAAGAATTACCAAAGTCCGTCAAAATCAACTTGTAATAATAGTAACGAAGTGGTTATTTGTACTACCACTACAAATAGCGAAAACTACCGCTTTTCACTATTTGTACTCCCAGAACTCTTATGTGTTTAAAGTTGCAAACCACCGCTCCTTTACCTATTTGTAGCTACCTACTCCCAGCACTCTTATGCGTTTAAAGTTGCATTTGTGAGCTATACTATCAAGGACCAGCCGACCCCAGCCTCCACTTTTCGCGGTCTGTCTTTGAGAAGTGTGAAGCAAAGAAAATGGCCCTCTCGGTAAACGAGACATTCTCATCTTTTCTCCAATTTGAAAACATTCGAAAATGAGAATAATGTACTTTTTATTAAAAAGTCAACAAAGAAGGTAAGTAAACTAGATACGACAATTTTTTTCCTTAATTAAGTGGCAACTCATTTCTCGTCATTCTCACTCTAACTCTATCAACTAAGAAGAGTACACCACCTCAAACATTTGTCAGTTCATATCTTTGCTTGCATGAGGTCTATTTTCATTTTGAAAAGTTCAAAGTGAACAACTAAATGACGCCGATTCAGTGGTGTATTTGGTCTATCTTCATGTGAATAAATATTTTATTATTGACTTTTCCAAAATTCCAATCGGCCATTCATTTGCATGTCGTGATCTATTTTTCCTTGATTTCAGCTGCCTCAGCTCTAAACTATACTTTTCTTTCTCAAAATAATTCATTTTCTGTTTGCAATGTATTACAGAGATGTTGATTTACCACATGTAAAAATTTGAAAGTTGTATCTGAAGCTGTTTCTGAATTATACGTGATTATCCATTGGGATGCTGTGCTTTTGTCACATTTTTTCCTATTAATTAGAGATTTTCCACCACATAAACGGTCATAACTTTTTAACCAGTTGAGACAGAGCGATAATTTTTCACTCTAGTTAATGTTTCACTCCCCTTTATTTTTCTACGCTAAATTAATACCCATAGCCACTATTTTGAAAAATTCTTGCAAGTGCCTACTAAGAAGTTAAAGAAGAGGGTTGAACTTGAACCTGAACATGCTCCTTCTTCTTCTTCTTCTTCTTCTTCTTCTACTAATAACTACAACTAGATAGGTACTACTCCTCTCCTGAATGATCGGAACCGTTTAAGAAACTAAATTACGGGTTCCACCGGCGCAGCTCTCTAGACTTCCAGTCCCCCAGTGCCCAGTATGGGCGGGAGACCTTACCCCCGATGTTCCTCGAGCCTCGAGGTAGTTTCACTTTATAATTGTTTTAGCTTTTGAACTGTGGATCTTTTGTCAAACGTTTTATTTTAATTTTTCAAATTTAGTAGCACTTTAAAGGTCTGCGTTAGGTATAGCTCTGCTGTACTGTAACTGTAAGAGCGTAAGAATAACATGGTAAAAGTACTGTAAAAGTATGCTGATGACGGATGAAAATGATATTGACAATGAAATTATAATAAAAGAAGAACAATAGAACTTATAATCAAATCAATAAAGAAGCTTTAAAAAAATGAAATTAAAAAGAAGTAAGAAAAAAACTGCCTCAAGAAGTGAAAAAAATTGTCCCTGTTGTTGAGATGTGAAGTGGACATAATCGTGTCTGTTAAGAATTAGAAGAAATGAAAGATGCCACTTTTTATTTTAAATGTAGATTGCACATTAGCAGAACACTAAAAAAAAAAGTAAAGAAAGAAAATCCAATGTGGCAACTTGGTTGCTAGTGAAAAAAGTAAAATTATCTCCGCTCAGCATTGCTGCTGGTGTGATGTCTAGTGTTAGTTAGGTGTCACTATATTAGAGTGATATCTTGTTACTTCATATTTTCATTTTAAAACCTGTAGAACAACTTGATTGATTTGTAAATTTCCTTATATGACCATTGTTTTAGTTTTCCGCAGCCATTATAATTCAATTTGAAATATTGAAAGGTACTGGAGAGGAGTCTTAGCGGGGTTTTTTTTTGTCTGTTAGTTTTAGTTATAGGTCATAGTGCAGGTCCAAGTGTTGGAAATGTACAATGTTTTATTTTTTATTTTAAGGTTAGTTGAAGGAATACTTTCCTTAGCTCAAGGAATGTGCAGAAGACCTCCCCTATTTACTACTTACTACTACTACCCAAGTACTAATGCTAGACTACTTCTTCCGCCACCTCACTCCTAAACGGACTGACACCACAGGCAACTGATATTATTCTCTCTCTCTCTCTGAGTGTGTATCTGTCTGTCTATTTCTGCCCATCTCCCCTCTTTTTACTAATTAGTTTGTAGGTGTTTGGCAAATTCTCAAGAACAGCCAAGATATATGCGGCTGTGTGGCACTCACTTCCGGATTGGAAGGTCCTGGGGTCGAGCCTCATCAAGGACTCACATTCTCTCACTGTACTCATGTGTATGATTTCCTATCCGCTAAGAGCGTTGTCTGTCAGAAGAAAAACATCGCCTAACGTTCTACTTGTTACGTGTTGCTGCTAGTCATGGATCCTTTGTAAAGTGCTTTGAGCATGTTTGGTGGATATTGCGGCTTATGAAAGCTCAATTCTTTTTTTAATATTTATATATATAAAAAAAGATGCAGGATGATGACGGGCATGCGCTACTTTATGATGTAGTATAAACCATTCCTAATATATGATTTTGCTAAATAGGCCTACACTCAAATTTTACGAGTGTATCTGGTGCAAATATTAGACACTCGTTGCCACTGTGATTTTGATGAAACTTGGCTTATACACAGATACATGAATTTTCCTAATACGGCTTCAAACATGCGATCTGAACTTCAATTTATAATGAAGTAATTTTTCTCAAATGACAGCTTGATTGAATGTGACAAGATCCTTTTACTTAATACAATTCAATTTAGTGTGGTCTGTAGTTGTTTGCCTAATATTAGAATGCACAGAATTTGAATTTTTATTGACTTTAAATATTGAAAACAACATGCCTTTGGCTTTCCATTTGTGCCATTCAGCTTTTGACCTAGTCCCTGATTTGAGTACCACGTCACAAATTTAAGTTCTTCGAGAAAACTCTCGACTTACTTTCTTATTCTTCTAACGTACTGAACTGTAACACCTTTGTCTCAGTTGGAGAAAATATTGCAATTTTTAACTTAATATTTAGGTGTTTATGTTATGATCTTTTATATTATTCCGTGTTTTTCAGCTTCCATCATATCACCCTGAGGAAAGTTGGCTAATTTATGACTTTTGTGTCTATGAATGCAAGCAGGGCAAAAAGCAATTGACTTCAAGCAAAGGAGTTCGCCCTAACCAGAGGTAGGAGGTTGTTTTTGGACGGGGGCAGGAGGTGTTTTTTTACTTTTACATATTTAAAAAAAAATGAAAATATTATATGCACAAGGTTATAATATTTCAGCATAACTCGGAAGTAAATTATCACCATCAGCTTTTCTATCTTGATTGCCAAGACAATTTTAATAAAGCAATCAAACTGATTCTGAATTTTAAAACATCCAGAGGAAGAGGCAATGTGTGCCTATCTGCAGCTCATTTACAGTCTTCAGTGGCGGGCTGCACGATGTAATGCAGCAAGACAATAGTTCAACTATTACCAGAACAGTTTTAAAAAGTGAAAGACTTGATTTGTTCAAAAAATCTGATTGCGCTGGATTAGTATTAATATTGAATGTCTTATTAAGATTTATTTTCAATTGCTCTATAATCTGCATGTTGAAATCCTTCACAATTGAGGTATGCAAGTGACAACGCTATTAATATTTTATCATACTATGTTGTGGATAATTTTATTATTTTGTAATAAAAAGTTTTTCTTACCATGCAGGACTCTGAAATTAATACTGGCTTCTGAGGGTTACAGGGCTAATCACAACCATGAAAATCACCCATGCGATAAATTGGTAAGACTCATTCATTTTATACTTATTTTCCATCGACATTTTGTCCCTGCAGTTTTTCGCTGCCGAAAATTTTACACTTGACAGCAATTAATTGCAAATTCTATTTTAGTCGCAATTAGACTCAATTTTTTTTATAAATGTATTATTTTTTCTTTTCTTGTTACTTTATATTTTCAGTACTTAATTGTCCCTCCCCCCTCCCACTATTGAGTGTAATATATAGTAATAGATTAGTTAGGTAAATGCACTGTTGACACCAGGACCAAATGTTTAAAGAACAACAGCCATTCCAACTCATATTTTATTACGATACATTCAAGGTGGCGCACTGAGATGGAGAGATGATGACCAGCTTGTGACAAAATTGACTGTTCCAGAATTTGTATTTTTTTTTTATTAAAAAAAAATTTCTTGGAAGGGTTCTGGGCAGAGAGTTCACATTTTTCTATCCCTTATATTTGTTTTCCCTTTCCATGTTGCTCCCTGTCTTTGTTATGGATTAAGATTGCTCATTTTTTTCCTGGTCCTTGCGGGGGTCTTTAGTTGGGAGGCAGACAGTCAAATACAGTACCTTTCTTCTTGAGATGATTTTTTATACTGTAAATCATCTCTCTGTTATGTACTGTTATAGGTTTTGAATATTATTGCATTATGTAAATGTTTTAGCAGGATCCTTTGCTTGTGTCTCGGTGAGACTTTGAGGTAATGTCAAAATTGGTACATCTTTGAGGTGCTCGTGAAATCTACTGTTCCCTATTTATTGAATCAGTCACCATATCATCATCCTTTTTATAGTGTTGTAAGCGCTATTAAGTCCTGTAAGACAATATAAGCAGATCTAGGTGGTGGTATTTTTTTGGGTCTTTTTTTTTTTTTTTTTGTCTTTTTTTTT
>NW_027622852.1:0-11428 GCF_034508935.2 Berghia stephanieae
CGTTTCATCAAGAAGAAGGAGGAGGAGGAGAAGGAACTTTGGCTATATCTGATTTAAAGTTTTACTCTTTTTTATTTTTTTACCTTTTATTTTTTTTTTAGGTTTGACTTCTGGTGCAGTTGTTGCCAGTACAGGTAGGGTTCACCGACTTTTATTAACATGCCTATTGAGTATTTTTTTTTTTTTTTTTTACTTTCAATTTGAAACCATGAAAATAGGTCATTACTGTACCTGTAATTTCCTATAATTTGATGAATTTAACAATGCTTTTATGAATTAATATCTTTTTTTTTTTTCTTCGAAACCAAAAACCATTCAATGATAGAAGTTTACTAGTTGCAAATATTTTTATGCATTTTACCTTCCATTCCTGCATTGCATTTTTACATTTTTAAGGGGAGATGTGGTGCCAATCTTTCTTAATTTTGGCACCAAATCTAAAAATTTACTCACTTATATTTTTAGATACTTCAAATACCAAAATTTAAATTTTATACAAGTTGGATGGATAATCTGTTGTTTTAATCCTTGAATTTGAAAAAAAATTACCTTAAAAAACTCATTAAAAAACCCCCCTTTGACTTTCAAAATGGAATTGCTGTAAGAAACATGTTATTTGTTTGAATTTTTTAATCATGAATTTTGTCAATTCTTACGCATATTTCACCCTCTTGGAGTAACATTAAGAAAAAAAAAAAAAAAAAACCTTATGTTAATTTTTAGAAAAATATAATAATCTATAAACTACCTAATGCGTTAGTTTATTTGTTTTTGAGTCTTTGTCTTTTAGAAAAATGATAAAATTGAATTTTATTTTCTAGGCAATGGTGAATATGTGTTCATGTCCTGTATATTTTTTATCTTCTTGAATCACAAGCTATTTAGTGATTTGGTTGTATCATCATTTTTAAAAGAAGCGAACATTTTTATTTTGCTATCCCATGTCCCCCCTTAAAATTTCGAATTGACACTCTCAAACCAATCCAAATGGGCATATTACTAAACCAGTTTTAGTTTTAGAATTTTTACCCACACTCCATTCTCCACTCCTTTTCCCATTTCTATTCTGTTAAATACTTCTCATTCTCACTATTTGACTGCATGGCACCTAAGCCAGTTGTACAACTTATTTCATTGTAATTTATTTTGCTTTGGCACCACAGATAACCAAAGTTCGGGTCTATCAAATCAGCAACAACAACAACAACAACACAACAGTCTCAGTCAGCTAGTGGCAGTAGCGGCCTAGCTAACCTCAGCATCAGCAACTTGGGTCAATTGTAAATCGAATCTCAATCTCCAAGGTATAGCAGGACTATCTGGTGTCAACATTGCCATTTTGAGTGGACTTCAACAGATGCAGGTTAGTTTGATTTTGCTCTTGTCTATATTTACCCATTATTATTTATTGATATAGAGTCCCAATAACTAAAACCCCTTGACTCGAACAAAAGTGACTATGTATCAATCTGGGTTGATATTTTATTCCTAACCCCTATATCCAACCAACAGTTATTTGATTGGTGGAAATGTTAGATTTGATGGAAGATACTCATAATTGAATAGAATCCTGTCAAAATGACAGAAAAGCATTTGCCATTGTCTATTTTAACTGATATTGCGAAGAACTTATGGAGCTTGTGGCTCTCAATAATTACTTTTTACTAACATATTAATTGCCAAGAAGGATGGTCCATCGCATTAGATTTGTATTTTATTTCCCTTTATTGTTAAATTTTAGATTACTCTGAATTGAAATAATATAGGAAAATCATTTAGAGTAAAAATAAAGAGCATAATCATTCATCTAAAATTTCAAGTTTACGACATGTATAGCTCTTTTTTTAAAAAACCATTCCCTCGGAAGCCTCATTCCTTCCTGGAGCATCCTATTTTCTTATCATGTGAAAAAATTCACCATTAATTAAGACAACACCAGTCATTGGTTTCAGTCAAGGCTTCATTCTCAAATCATGTAATGCATGCAAATAGAGCCAGGGTAAGGAATGTGATTGCACATTAACTCAATTACTGATGTGCTCACTGACATTCATCTGTAGTTTTTTCATTCATCCTGTTTGTTTATAAAGGGGATACCCAAAAGATTCATTTTATCTGTTTTCGTATTAAATTGAAGCTTACATTAAATTTCACATTGTTATTTTTTCCTCGAGCTTCGAGCAGCAACATTTACATTGTTAAAAAAGAGACTAATGATTATATTGCCTGATTAAAAGTACACAAAGGGCCCGATAGCTGAATTTGGTAAGAAATATAGAACTCAAACATGAACAATCCTTGCTTTTTAATCACCATTTCTTTTTAGTCCCTTGTCCACTGGGTAGTGTAGTGTTGCTGATGCGAGTTACTTTTGAGAGACTATCCTGATTCCAAGGATAGCCAAAACTATTACTTTACTTGACTTATAAATGCTCAAGTTTATTTTTTAAAACTTTCCACAGACCTATGGCTCAAAATATTTCCCGTTTATGGTGGAACTTGAGAATTTTAAATTATAAATCCCCACTTTTACAGCAGTATACTCGACGCCATTGATCTGAAATTTCCATTCTGATTTCTTTAAAAATTAATATTTTCCAGGTGTCTCTAGCCCAAATTGCTGTTCCAATCACAATGATAAATGCCAATGCCAACCTTCTTCAAGCCCAGCCTGGTATTCTTGTGAGTACACTTTATACTATTCGTCATTTAATTGTGTCTGGTCAAAAGTGATAATGAATGTTTCAACCTCTTTTATCTCTTTGAGCACATTTGAAATTCACTTGACATGGCTTTTCTTTTTTTTTTTTTTTTCAAAAGTATATTATAATAATAGTAGTAGTAATAATAATAATAATAATAATAATAATAATAAATAATAATAATAAAATAATAATAATAATAAATAATAATAATAATAATAATCTGTATGATTACATTAATTTGAATAATTGACTAGATAATTTCTATTTCATCTTCCTTGGGGATAATTACAAAAAAAGATATGATTTCTTTAGATCAACCAGCAATCGGACACTTTTGTTTTGTTTGCAAAGCAAATGACTCTGAAAATGTGATTATATCCAAAAATTGTTTCATTTACGGATAAGAGCCATTGGGGAGCAGATGCTTAAATTTTTAAAAGTTACAATTTTTTGATTTAAAAATTTTTTAAAATTTTCATTTTTTGTTTTGGTTTTCTTTTGCTTTTCATCATAAAACTTTCATACTGCTTTTTTAAAATCCTCATGTTAACATTACTTATCACTGAAAAGTGAAACTCATGACAGTATCATCTTGACCATTTAGTACAAGTATATTTATTTGGAGAAAGTACAAAATAAAATCAAGTGAAGAAAAAAAAACAGGAATTTAAGTTAATCTAAATTGTCTGCAATTGTCTGTTGTGTTTATCGACTGTACCAAGCTTCCACATATGAAGTCAAGAAAGGTTGTGAATTAGTAAATGCTATATTTTTAAATTTTATCTTTTGGTTGTTATAAATAGTAATGATAATAATAATAATAATAATAATAATAATAATAATAATAATAATAGACCTTTATAGAGCGCTCATTATCCTCAACCATGGTGCTTTACATCAACACAAAACAATATCAAAGAAAATACATGACATCAAAAAAGAAGTTTTCAAGGATTTCTTGAGAAAAGGATCTTGTTCCTGCCTTTATACGAATGCGTTGGATAGCCCAAACAGGTCTTGTCATGATTATTTTATGAGACACCAAACAACAGAGCATTTACAGTAATCCAGCTCTGAAAATAAAGAGAAAACGACAAGTTTCTTGGTAAATCCTCAGAAAGTAATTGTCGAATAGATCCAATTTTTTAAAACTGAATATAAATGACTGGATCACTGTTTTAATTTGGTTGTCCATCAACAGTTTTGAATCTAAGAATGCTCCAAGAATTTTGACATTGTCAACAATATCTATTGACACCTCTCCTACTTTCAATTTCTTACTAAACATTATATTATTTTGTCATACTTTTTACAGAAAAAAAATTCATATTTTATTTATTCATCATCAGAATTTATAAAACTTTGTACATAGTGACATATAATCCCTGCTTGTTTTACATTTTCTTGTATTTTTTACGAGAAATTATGATGTTTAGTAAGTCACTATAAGTGAGCAAAGTAAAGGCCACATATTTTTTTTGGATCACCTGGCACTTTGATTTGTCCCAGTTGGCCCTGACACATTTCTAAAATGTCAGTCAAAGGAAAATTGATAAACTATTTTTTTACCTTTTGCAGGAAAAATATAATAATACCAAAGACCTTTTTATGCATTTCATGTGTTCTGAGGCGTTTAATTTCTATAGGCAGTAGTCATTTGAAACGATATAAATATATAGTGTATCTTTTAAATCTTTTCTTTTTCTTGTTTGAACTAGGATCTTACAGTTTCTTTGGCGCTTGTGAGCACAGCTAAACTCCAGATTTATTCCTTCTGGCTATCCTGTTAATTTCCTTTTACTAACACTGAAATTAGATCTAAGTGTTGCATGCAGCGAATCATTCTTGAAGCAAATGGTAAAGATAAAAATGTATAAAAATATACTTTATTGATGTGAAGACATTGTCTCAAGTACCAAATATATATATCTCTGCTCTGTTCATAGGCAAATAATTCAGTATCGACAGGAAGCTCAACAGCTACATTAGTTACCATGGTAACTGCTTTACCTGCATCTTCAACTAATACCGCAACGACCCACAACTGTCACGCGTTCATCACAGGTTGCTGTTTCTTCAGGTAAGATATTATGTAAAGTGAATAGTCACATTTATTCAACATTGTTAGCCATGTTGACACTAACTTATGCTCAACAAGTCACCATTGGATGACATTTTGTAAAAGCACTCTGCTGTGCATGGGCATTTATTATATATTTTTATTAGTGTCATTATACCTTTGATCATCATCTTTGTCATATAAAATCTTTTTTACTGTAGGTTATAAACCATCTTTGGACCTTTTAAAATAAAAACTTAAATGCCTAAATTGGGTGGTTTTAATCATTCTGTATTATCATTATAGAATAAAAAACATTTTCATTGAAAAATACATTATCTGTGTTTGATGCCCATTTTACGTCCTAATTTGGGGGTCTCGCATCAAAAAGTATAGCAATCTTGTGACAAATTTTCCACAAAAACTAATGAAGGAACAATCTTCATATTCTTCCATCCTATCATCATTGTAGCAATTGTTTCACTATAGAGAGTTTTTATGGATTTAGCTTATGGAATTTGTGTAAGAACATTATGAAGTTGTGAACCAAATTATCTGACAAATTGATCTTAAAAAACTTATAATCTGGATTATAAGTCAAAATACACATTCCTTATTTTTTAAAAAATCTCTCTATGTGACATAATACATTATCTGTGATAACTGCAAATTTTCAGACAATTCATGAATATATTCTGAAAAATATTTGACACAGTATCCCATATCCCCAGATAAACGGACATATTGATAAAACAGCAAAATAACTTTCCTTTTTTACACACTTTTCTGATTACCTATACCCTTTTCGACCATTTTTTAAAAGTACCTATATTGTGAATTTTCAGGAGTTGCACTTTTAATATAACATTATTTCCAAGTAATAAAATATTTTTTACCAAAATCTCAACATCAATTTTTAAAGGATTTTCCTAACCGTCCATCCCGTAATAATTTTATTCATTTGCTAATTTATTTTCTTACATTTTAGAATAACAATTGTGCATTGCTCTAATATTTTATTGTTTTGTGACTCTTCATTCATTTCATATTAGGAAGTTCAAGTTCCAACCTTCATTTTTATTGATTCTCTTTATCTTTGTAGGTTCAAATATGCTTTTCCTTCCCTGTGGTCTCAGTGGTCTAACCCAGCTCATGCCTGTGACCTCCAAGGGCCAAGCAGGTCAAGCCATCAGACCTACAGCCATGCCACTACTGCAAGTAAGCGCCAATTCATTCTTTATTTTTCTTTGATGTTGAGTTTCTGAGTTCTTACTGAATTGTCTGACTTCCCTCAGACACCTCTGTTTTATTTTCTTAGAGATGTAAAGGAAAAAGAGGAGGGAGAACCCTCTTGCATGTTATTAAACATTTTATGAAAGTCATGCGCAAAAATCTTTATATTGCAAACAAAAATGCCAGGTACAAAATTATTGATTTAAAGCAGGCCTGAGCAATCTCTCTGGCATCAGAGGCCAAATTCTCCATTTGCTGGCTTCGGATGGTCGAAAATAAAGGAGATTGTTCTATTATCAATTGTATCTTGTCACTTTATACTATATCTACCCCTTTTATTTTTATCAAATTGAACTTAAATAATATATAATCATATTCAGGTAATTGCGGCTATATGGTCTTGTGGTATGACACTCACTTTCGGATCGGAAGGTCATGGATTCGAGCCGCGCTCGGCGCATAGTTGAGTCCTTGGGAAAAGACTCTTTACTCACATTCTCTCACCGTACTCAGGTGTAAAATGAGTATCTGCCGTTTTAAAAAATGCAATGTCGCCTAACAGGCATCATGTCTCGTTCTACATGTTTAAGTGTTGTTGTTGGCTAGGGACCCCTTGTAAAGTGCTTTGAGCACTTTTAGTGGATATTGCGCTGTATAAAAGCTCAAGTTTTAAAAAATGACAAGTATAGACCCAAGTCGGTCTCAAGTACAAGTTGATATAAACTGCAAAAGCTCACCTAGTTTTCTAAATACAACTAAGCTCATTAACTAAAAATGTGTCATCGATCATTAACATTTGACATCCCAGCTCCAAGGTCAGCAGGGCATCCAGTTGTTGAGTCTGCAACAGAGAGGTGGTCAAGTCAAACAAGGAACAAGCAATTCAAATACAGCTCAGGGTATCACTAGACTGGCACAAGCCGGCACTACTACTGTCCCTCTTTCTACTGGTAAGTGACGGTCGATAAAATCGATAAAAACATTCTAGGTCATAATTCAAGACACAGTCAGGTGATAAGCCAGGCAGTGCCAGCATTCTCAGCATTGGAAAAATACTGGTAATGAAAGCTCGGAGTAATTTTTATGGGTAGATCTCTCTACTACTACAAAAAATTTCATAAAATTACGAAATTTTAATCTCTCATTTCAGAACATTCATGAGCATCTCTAATTAACAATGAAAGTTAATGCCAGAGTACATAATTTTAATGATTTTGAAAATGTTATTTAATTATTGTGAGAGTTGATCTCCAAAGTTAACTACAGCGACTACTATTCTTATCTCATAAATATTACGAATTCAATTTTTTTCAAGTAGGCTGTCTGTATGGGTCCTAAAACCAATTCCAGGAGTTCCTGATATTGCTTGAGTTTCAATGGTAGACACTCCTGACAATCATGTGAAAAGACTGTCTACCTATCTTTTCAATTTGCCTTCCGCATAACTGTGAACTCTAATGATGTCACTGACCTTGCATGAGATGCTCGAGGTTACGTGGTGTGATCTAATTTACCGGCAAAGGGGCTTTCCCATTGTATGGCTGCCTTGTGATTTCTAATGAATTATTGTTGGAGGAATCTGTTTGATCATCCGCAGTTTTGTAAAATTAGAATTCGGAAATCTCATCGCAGATCTAAATTTAGCAACAAATGTCTGTTGGAATTTATAGTATTTGCTACCTGGCCAATCCTATGGTTTGGGTATATAATAGTGAAACTGAGACAGCTTTCTTTCACTGTTTCTCTCATGTTACCGGATAAATACTCATCTCTTGGTGTAGACAAATTATCAGCAAAGTCAATACCACTATTATTGGTGGCTATGTGGTCTTGTGTGTATGATAATAGCCTTCAGATTGAATGTCCTGTTCTGAGTGGTGCATGATTGAGTCCTTTGATAAGGCTCTTTACTCGCATATATCTCACCATACTCAGTGTGTAAAATGTGTACCTGGATGTTAAAAGCGTTATCTATGTCGAAAAAAAAATTGACGTTTAGCCTAATCGGCGTCCATGTCTCGTCCTACATGTTAAATGTTGCTCTTGGCTAGGGACCCCTTGTAAAGGTCCTTAAGTATGTTAGTGGATAGTGCGTAGTATAAATTAGACCTGCATGTGTGCCGACAATTGTCGGTTTTCCCCACAATCACGGTAGTTGCGATCTCCCGGATCACTTATTTTTATTGCTATTGTAATCTGATTGCGAGTGACGTCAATTGTCGGAGTGTCGGCGAGCCCCAACTCGACCGGCGGCGAGCAGTCAAGTGCCGACGAATGAGCGTCGGATTGCCGACAATATTGTCGGCACTTTCAAGCCCTCGTTACGCTCGTTCGGCAATTATCGGGAAAACTCCGCTAGTCTTCGATTCGACCGCAACTCTTCACTGTCTGAAAAACGAGTAGTGTGTCGATATAATCGAGCATGCGCAGTTCGTTAACTTTCGTTTTCATACTTTCGGTATTCCATTCAGTAACTTTTGTTTGTTCAATTGAACGTTGCTACATTTCAATTTTATTCGCTCTATCAATCAACTTTCGGGATTTGTCGTTGTATTTTTTGATCTATTACTCTTTACATTATTTTTTGTTATCATGCCTGAACAATTCTTTGACCGTTCGTCGGATCTGAAGTCAGTTGAGAATGGTTGTTCGAATCTATTCAAATGGAATTGGCGATGATTTTCTTTCGGAGTACGTGAGAAAGCCAGCCCAGCCGGGTGCTGCATTTTGTATTTTTTTTTGCCAGTGGATTAAAGTCTAATGATTGGGATGGTTATTGCTCTTTAGAGTTAGAGAATAAGATCAATTATTCCTGGTTAAAAAACTACTGTGGGGGTCCGATTACGGTGGCAAGGAAAATCATTCATAAAGAGGCATTCTCACAGACAGTCAAAGTCAAAGTGGTAACACAAGAGAGAAAAAAGAAAAACACCTCAGTCGTTGACGGCTGTTTCACTGCTGAGACAGAGACTCGTCCTCTCTCCAAGCTTCACAAGATTTCTTACTCACTCAATCCTAGCCCTAGCCCAGTCTGTAGGTAGACAGGTGCCGATTAGCCATTGGACAAGTGAAGCGCAACTTTGGGTTAAAATTTGTATAACACAATTTCAATAATTGTAATCACCGTTGCATTTATTTTTCACAGTATATGAACGGCTCTGGTATCATTTTAAAGGGCAGAGATCAAGATTTCTTTTGATGTGTTAGTGATAGAAATCAATGTTGACATATTGTATCAAAAATTATAATTTGATAAAAATAACATCATTTTAAAACTTTTGAATCTTTTTCAAAATTGAGATAGCAAAAAAAATAAAGAGAAGGCATCTAGATAAATCATTTGTCTGTGTCTATATCAAATTTCATAAAGATTGAAGGCAGTGCAGTATGTTTAATGTTGACCACAAGTGACCAACCCTCTTTTCTCTATGCTAAGATCCCGTTTTAATCAGTAGTCACCTTATCGAGAGGCTTCCCAGTGGGGGAATTCTCAATCAATTTTGAGCTTTTTGTAAGACTAAATTTAGAGTAGTAAAATCATCATAACTTTGGAACCGTTTATCCTAGATCCAAAAGTAAGGTATCTTATTAAATGGTTTTTAAAGGCCTATCTGTCTATGTAAAAAATAATTTTAATTTTTATTTTTGAAAAATATCAAACTACCACTCTACCTCCATGCTGTCCCTTGTCCCTATAAATGTTTGGTACTTTTTAACATTTTAAAATAAATATATTCGGTAGGACAATCCAAAAGAAAATGTATATGACTAAGTACTGAGTTACAAAATAAAAGATCCGGTAATGCGATATGTGTGAAAAAGTTCAGACAATTGGTCAGGACTCGCATGCAGGTCTAATAAATGCTTGATTTTTTTATTTGATTGTACTCAGTCTCAATACCACATGGCACTACTATTAGATGCTTAGTTTTATATAGCTTAAATCTTTCAATTTAATAAGTTAATCTCATGTAATTTTTGGTGGTACTATGCACTTTTGATATTTCATTTATTAATGTTTATTGAAGAATTCCATTCTTATTCAAATGAAACATTGGCAGTTCCATATTGGATAATTATACAGTTGGAGCCATTCATTTATTTGTAGGATGCTTAATGGAAACAGTAGCTTAATTGGAATGATTGTCTCCTCAGAATTTTTTTTCAGTCTCTCTTCAGATACGTAAAATACAAATTTCATTATTGTAGATTCACACTTTGTCTTCTATCCCCCTATATCTGTATTCCTTTTACACATTGCTTCCATCTTGGTTTTGGATTGACATTACTCGTTTTTTTTACTGGTTCCGATTCTAAGCTGAATTTACAAGTATCTTTCCTTTTTTCCAGAGATTCTTTTTCTTCTTGTAAATCATCTCATTGTTATGCAACCATTGTAATTTTTAGCATTTAATATATTGTAAATTGTAAACATTTGAGTGTATTCTTCATAGTGGGGATTATTTTGCTTGTGCCAGGATGGGACCTATAGGTAATGTCAAAATAGGCACATTGATAGATTGTTTGTGAAATCTACTATTCCCTATTTGAAACCTGCCCTTTTAGTCTTGCTACAAATTCACTATCATCTTCCTTTTTACTGGTGCTGAAATGACCTATTAGTGTCGCAAACCCAGTGAAACTCCTTAAAAAAAAAAACATAGCAGAAAGCTACTATAGTATGCTTATGTTTCAATGGAACTAGATCAATAGCAATCGAGAATGGAGTTCATGCAACAATATGGTAAAAAAAAAGCCCCAGCTAGGAACACAATTCTGCCCTTGTACAATAAATTTAAATCAATCAGCTCAGTATTGGGAGTGGTACCAGATGGCGAAATCAATGAACCCTAAAAAATACCAAGACAATAATGATGCTGTCTACAAGATTAATCACTGAGTCTCTAAGTATGTCATCTGGCATCAGATAGTCAGAAAGAAATTGGGTCTATTCCATATAAAACTCATCTAGTGCACGAGGAACATGATTTGCCAGCATGAGCTGATTTTGTACAGCAAGTCATTAGAAACATTTGCCTTCTCTGATGAAGCAACCTTTTGCATGTCTGATCATGTACACAAACAGAATGTTTGATATTGGAGTAAACAAGAGATGCCAAAAGTCTGTCAAATTCTGGTTATGTCTCATGGGTTCCACCACTTCAAAGGTCGTTGATGAAATGAGTGAATTTACAGGGACATTATGATTGTGCTAATATAACACAATTTGCGTTAGTTTTCTCTGACATTATTGATTGATTGAAATTGAGAAGTGTGTATCATGTTTATTCGATTCAGTTGGAAATCAGAGTTGTGTGGAATGACAGCTAGCATAATAGAATATGGTTAGTTTTGATATCCCTTTCGTCTATAAAAGCCATCCACAGAATAGCTTAATCACAAGATTTTGTATGAAAACTGTTCCAATGAA
>NW_027622853.1:0-5000 GCF_034508935.2 Berghia stephanieae
AATGAATGCTGTGAATGAGGTTGCACCCAGTCGTATGTTCACCCAATCAGGTTCAGAGACAGACTCCAGCCGGTTCTACCAGGCTAACCTCAGGAAAGGAAACGTTTTAGCCTTCAATAAGAAAACATCTGGTTTTCTTGAACACACTGCCATGGAAAAAGCTGACAACGAGGTATTGGCTTATCTTGCGCCGTTAAAATAATTCAAAGAGATCGGGATAAACTAGAAAAGGCTGCTGTTGAATTCTCTCAAGCCCCCCAAGAAAAATGTGTTCCACAGTCATTTGTCTAATAAATATGATTTTTGTTGGATCCTAATCATCTAAAAATGTTAATATACGTCACCAAAAAAGTCTTTCATTTTCGAAATTAATAGTTACCAACATCACCATAATCACTACCACTATCACCACCACCACCACCACCTCATCATCATCACCATACTCATCATCATCATCATTATCATCATCGTCATCATCATCATCATCATCATCATCATCATCATCATCATCATCATCAACATCATCGTCACCATCACCGCTACCACTATCACTACAACCTCATCATCATCCCCACCACCATTATCAATACTACTATCTCCATAATCACCTCATCATCATCATCATCATCATCATCATCATCATCATCATCATCATCATCATCACTACCACTACCATCACCACCACCACAACATCATCATCAACATCATCCCGATCATCATCGTCTCCGTCATCATCATCACCATCATCATCATCATCATCATCATCATCATCATCATCATCATCATCACTACCAAATTTACCACCACCACCACCACCTCATCAACATCATCACCATCATCACAACTATTATCACCACAATCACCTCATCATCATCATCATCATCATCATTATCACCAACATCACTTCCACCATCATCTTCACCACGATGACGACCAACACAACACAAGTAAAACTAATACCAGTACCATCACCTCCTCTCCCACCACCCCCCTTCCAGTTCGCTTGGTTTTTCATTGCTCTGTTGTTCATCAGTAAAAGTTTGTATTCTTGTGTTATTATCTGCCATCGTTTTTGTATATGGACCTTATTTGTAATTGGAATACAGGTATGACTATATTTAAATATTTCTATTTGTGGTACCTATTTCAATAATGTGTAGAGCATGAAAAGTTACTACGAGTGAACAATGATGTTGTGTTCGAAATAAAAACAATATGGCGACCGTCGTCTACACAAAAAACGAATTGCTTGATATTGGACAAACAACAATCAAAACAAATGATCGAAAAGGTTTTATTGTTTCAATCAAGAAAAGAAAAAGAGGAAAACGTGGAGGCGTCAAGCAAAGAATTCGAACAACTGGTAAAGTACCACTACCTATGATTATACTTTCAAACGTTCGATCTATCAGAAACAAAGCGGACAATATTAGCGCGTTGTGTAAATTTGATCCTGATTATGAAAACTCAAGCATACTGTGTTTTACAGAGTCATGGCTTTCAGACTTAGACACAGATAAAAGTGTAGAATTGGAAAATTTCATAATACATAGGCGTGACAGAGATAGCTCAATGACAGGAAAACAAAAAGGTGGTGGTATTTGTGTGTATGTCAACAAAAACTGGTGCAAAAGCTGTCGAACTTACACGTTCATTATGTGAAAAGGACATCGAGCTCATTTCCCTCTCTCTTAGACCCCACTATTTACCTCGTTGGTCCTGACATTCCATGTCCCAATTTTGGTTTTGTCACATTTGTTAAATTTATTTCGCCTAGTAACTGGCTGACGGTTCGGTGTGACCTGACGAACATCACGCTCCCAACCGAGCGAGGCAGCAGTCTTCCGTGAAAACATGCTCCCCTTTACGCTGTCACCGTTTAACTTTTTGGACTTATTCATGCAGTTAACTCGGCAAAGTTACAAGAATGGTTTGCCATTGCCTATTCTTGTCGCCCTCTGCAGTTGGCCAGCTTGACCTGTTACCGTTCGACACCACGAGGAGGTTGCAGTAGGGCTTGATGATGATCTATCTTTGCAGACTTGGCATCATCCATTTGTCGAACTAAATTTGTCGAAATAAATTTAACAAATGTGACAAAACCAAAATTGGGACATGGAATGTCAGGACCTGTGCCCAAAAAGGAAAACTAAACAACATTCTGAAAGAAATGAAACGGCTCCAAATAAATATTCTTGGCCTGGCAGAGATGAGATGGAAAGAGCAGGGAACCATGTCAAAACAAGAAAACAACATGACATATAAGATCATATGGAGTGGTGGAACCTCTTTCCAAAAAGGAGTAGGGATGATCTTAGACCAAAAATCAACCAAATTTTACAAAGGGCACGTAGCAATCTCAGACAGAGTTTTGCT
Organism: Berghia stephanieae; assembly: GCF_034508935.2. Lineage (NCBI taxonomy): Eukaryota > Metazoa > Mollusca > Gastropoda > Nudibranchia > Aeolidiidae > Berghia > Berghia stephanieae. The sequence goes on from NW_027622853.1 coordinate 2,377, forward strand.
GGTTAAGCTAAGAGGACCTGTAGTTGACACCAATATTATTCAAGTTTATGCACCAACAGAAGAGGCGACAGATGCAGATATGACAGAGTTTTACCATTCACTAGACAAAGCAAAACGAATGTGTAAATCACAAGAAGTCCTTATGGTAATGGGGGACCTAAATGCTAAGATTGGCAGAGGCAGAGATGGTGACATAATCGGACCACATGGACTCGGAGACAGAAATGAACGAGGAAACATCTGGGCAGATTGGTGTAGAACAAATAAATTAATGATTTCAAACACCTGGTTTCAACAACACCCAAGAAGAACCTGGACATGGCAATCACCAGGGGACAGAGCAAGGAACCAGATAGACTTTATAGCAGTATCATCAAGATTCAGAAATGGCATATTAAATTGCAAAACCTACCCAGGCGCCGATGTAGACAGTGACCATGTCCCAGTTGTTTGTACAATAAGGATAAAGTTTAAAGCTATTCAGAGAACAGCTGGTAGAATAAAGAGGGATTACAGGTTATGCAAAGACAATGGCATACAAACAAAAATGAGAGAAGAATTTGAAAATGCACTCATGATACAAAGCCAAAGTGAACCTGATAATGAAAAATGTGAAAAACAATTTGATATATTCCAAAAGTGTGTCAAAGCAACTGCAGAAAAGCATTTACCAATAGCTCAAATAAACAGCAAAAAGGAATGGATGACAAATGAAATTCTAAACCTATTTGAAGAAAGACGAAAATGCAACAGAGGGTCTGCAGAATACCAAACATTGAACAACCACATTAAATCCAAATGCATCGAGGCACACGAGAACTATCTAGACTGGAAATGCTGCGAAATCGAAAGAGAATACAAACCCAACCCCCAACAAGCTCACCAAAGAATAAAAGAACTATCAGGGAAAAGGAAAAGCAAAGCAGCAGGAAGTTGTATCCAAAACAAACAAGGGGAACTGCTATTTGAAGAACAACATATAGAAAGCCGATGGGTAGAATACATAGGCGAACTGTACAATGATCCAAATAGAAATGAACCACCACTGAAATTCAAAGAACCATTAAGCGGACCAAACATCACCAAAAGTGAAATTGAACATGCCATGGAACGAATGAGGGATGGTAAAGCAACAGGCCCTGATGAAATATCTGTAGAGGTATTAAAAAGCCTAGGAGATCTAGCAATTGATGAACTTCACATATTATTCAACAATATATACAATACTGGGAAAATTCCAGAAGATCTCTGTAACTCTATTTTCATAGCAATACCAAAGAAAGCAGGTGCAGTCAGATGCGAAAATTTTAGAACTATAAGTTTAATAAGCCACATCAACAAAATACTGTTGCGTATAATTATCAACAGGCTAAGGAATAAGATTAACCCCGAAATCGCAGAAGAACAATATGGATTCCAACCTGACAGAGGGACAAGGAACGCAATATACCTCCTCCGTGTTTTAAGTGAAAGAGCTATACAGGTTCAGACCCCACTATACCTCTGTTTTGTCGACTACAAAAAAGCTTTTGATAGAGTACGCCACGAAGAAATACTAAAACAACTGCACTCCATTGGCGCTGATGAGAAAGACCTCAGACTCATGCAAACATTATACTACACCCAGCAGGCATCTATCAAAATCGGAAACTCTACAGGAAATTCCATTCCTATTAAGAAAGGAGTCCGTCAAGGGTGTGTTGCCTCACCAGATCTGTTTAATCTATACCAAGAAACAATCATGAGGGGCATAAATAATATGGAGGGAATAAAAGTGGGAGGTCACAACATAAATAATATAAGATACGCAGACGATACGGTACTCATTGCAACATCAGAAATCCAACTTCAAAAGATTGTTGACAAAGTGGTAGTAGATAGTGAAGCCAAGGGAATGGAAGTGAATATCACCAAAACGGAATGCATGGTAATACAGAAAAACCCCGAAAACAACAACACCTGCAATATAACGATTCACGGCGAGCAACTTACCAACGTAGAAAGTTTTAAATACCTAGGTTCAATAGTGACAACAGATGGAAGATGTAACCGAGACATACGAGCAAGAATAACTCAAGCCAAACAGGCCTTCATGGACCTGGGAAACATTTTGAAAAACAAACAGATGTCGTTCGGGATTAGATTCCGAGTCTTGAAGTGCTACGTGTGGCCAATCTTGTTATACGGATGCGAAAGCTGGACTACAAATGCAGAAACACAAAAGAACATTGAAGCTTTTGAAATGTGGTGCTTGAGAAGGATGCAGAGAATATCGTATACTGCACACAAAACGAACGAAGAAGTGCTAAAACAAACATACCAACAAAGGAAACTAATGCCCTTAATAGTGGATCGACAACTATCCTTTTTCGGACACATAGTAAGGAAAGATAAGAATGAATACCTGGCAAGTTGTGGAAAAATACCTGGTAAACGCGCCCGGGGGAGACAAAGAAAAACACTCATAGACCAACTGAAGGGCTTCACCAGCCTAACAATCCAAGAGCTGTTTGAAAAGGCAAGAGACAGGGAGGAATGGAGAGAGATAATTCATGCAGTATCCGAAGCCTGGACCAGGCATGGAACCTAGAAGAAGAAGATTTACCTCGGGAATTCCCACTTGT
>NW_027622853.1:10000-11426 GCF_034508935.2 Berghia stephanieae
TTTTTGATCTGGACTTTTACAACAACAAAAATTTGCATTTTGACTGGAAACAGAAATCACTGTTTGTTTATCTGGCCATATGGTTTTGTGGTGGGTCAGAGTTCGAGTCCCACTCTAAGCAACATACAGGCAAAAAGAAGTGCTCTAACTCTTATTCTCTCACGTTGTTGTTTTAAAAGTATACCTAGTGGTAGGAAACTCGCTTTAGGATCGGAAAGTCCTGGATTCAAGCATCGCTTGGAACATAGTTGAGTCTTTGGAAAAGTCTCTTAACTCGCATTTTTTTTATGGTACTCATCTCAACATCTTTGAATCTGTCGAAGAAAAACGTACAATCGCATAACAGCCTACATGTTCTTTCTACATTTTACTAGTTGCTGTTAGTGAAGCGCATTGAGCAAGTTTATTGGATTTTGTGCTATAAAATAGGTCAAGATTTTGGGTTTTTAACTTAGATGATAACAGCGTTGTTGGGAAAAAAGGTAATATCGCCTAACTGGCGTTATGTCTCATACTACTGTTAAGTGTTGCTGCAGGCTAATACACGCTTGGAAAGAGCTTTGATTTTGTTCAGTAGATACAGTGACATTTGGTCTTTTATATAATAAAGAAAATATACTTTGTTTCCGTTATTATTTAAATACTAGTAAAATCGCAGAATAATTAACGTCTGATTTGCCCAAAGATAGATAAAATATGGTGCGCAAAGCTCGTATGTAGATGGATGTTATGAGATTTTTGGATATAACGTATGGCCATTGATTTTCTTTAAATAAAGACCCAAACCGCCCCTTTAATTAATTAAAGCCAAGACAAGTGAAATGAAGAAGTATTATACAACAAGGACACTATGAGACCACATTGAAAAAAAACGCCTCACCTTTATAAGACACATATAATTTAGTCATTAAATCTCAGGGACTTAATTGGTAAAATTATAAAAATGCGACCAGTTCTTTACTAAATACTATATATCAGGTAATGTTCTTCTAAAACATTTATCGAAAAGTAACATATCTTAGATTTTTTAAAATGTGCTATTGGATGAAGGCGACGTGCACTTAGTTGCATATCTCATGGCCAAATATGTCATGGTCTCATTGCTGTCATGGAAATCCTATGTGTTCATTACATAAATGTTAAAACGAGCCAATAATTCGGGTAGATTCGCGACGGTGCACGAGTGCGATACGGACTTTGTTGATCGTCATAATAATAGTGTGAATACCATTAGAAGCTACTGCCATGATGTAGAACATCGATTTTACAATAAAATAATTGGCTGGGATTGAATAAGGAGATATCAGCCAAACATTATGTTGTGATATTGAGCGACTTCAGTTACAATTGAATAAATAACTCTTGAATGTTTTGATATTATCTTACACCTTGGTTCTATTAGTTCAGACGACGGAAGTTAGAACAC
>NW_027622854.1:0-11428 GCF_034508935.2 Berghia stephanieae
CCCCTACAAAAAACACCACCCCCCAACATCATCACGACCACACTACTACAAACCACCACCAACACCATATCTTTTAACCATTACACTACTACTACAACCCCACCACATCATTCACTACCACTACTACACAACTACAATCATCCCCACCACCACATCATCATCACTATTACTACTACAACTACACCACCACCAACACCACACACCTCACTAAACTCAGTACTACAATCACTCCCTTTAGGTTTTGGAAAGCTTTACTTCATTTAAAATAAGGAAACTTCGAATTGTATTTGGCATTGTCTTTAAAATTTCAAAATTTATAATTCTAATCAGTTTATCTATTTAGAACTAGATACTAAAACATAGTATGCCAAATACCACCCCAATTCCCTTTCTTGTGTGCGGAATTCCTCTTTCGGCATTGAAATTGAGTGTGAGAGAGTCATCACTACACACATAAAAAACAGAAACAATTTAAAAACAAGACTATGACACCAACCACTCACACACGAGGCTATCTATTTATCCTTTTCTCAATATAGAATAGGAAACAAGACAAACAATAGCTTGACCTCGCTACACTTCGCATTGATGTTTGTCGTCTCACGATTCAACTCTCGTCGACCTGTCAATATTCCTTTTTGCCTCGACGTAATCATTAATAGAATGTTGTGTGTTTTGCCCGTGAAGAAAACCTTAAGAAGTCACATTTATATCATTTTAGAGAGATCGTTTTTGAATAATTTTGAGTTAAACGAGCGAGCAGAAAACTTGTTTCTTTGAACGGGCCGATCAGCGCTTTTTTTTAACTATAGAGACGCGATCCCACCAACGTCTAAATGGGGATATTTTCTCATCGAGGCCGCTGTTGGTTAGCCAATAAGAGCACCGTACGGTTTCCATTGGTAAATTCCTGGAATTGTCATACTTCTATTTAATTAATGATGATGTGAGTATCAATTTTTTCATTTCCCAAGTTTGAAAAATCATAATTTACATAAAAATTGCCATGGAAACGGGGATAGACCTATACATTCATTCCTGGGTCTCGGAAAATAAAATCTGCCAAAATCTGCCAAACTGCCAAAGGGGTTTTTTTTTTCTGCCAGACGACTTCAATTCTGCCAAAAAAAGGACATTTGGCAGAAAACGCCAAATTGGCAACCCTGGGATGCTTCCTTTATATCTCTTTTCCCATATCTCGGGTCCCCTCGCTGTTCGATGAGGGTCGTGCTGCCGATTTCTTTATTAAATTAATCTGTCTTACGAGGGCCTTTCTTTGCTTGCCCCTAGCTTTTTTTCCTTTAAATTTTTTACCATTGATCTCTGACGTGATGGCTAAGAATTCATTTCTGTCTTTCCTAATGATATGCCCAATTACTTTTTTTTCTATTTATTATTATTATTATTATTATTTTTTATTATTATTATTATTATTTTTTTTTTATTTTATTAATTAAAAATAATAATAATAATAATAATAATAAAAAATTAATAATAATAATATTAATTAATAATAATTATTTTTTAAAATTTATTATTATTATTATTATTATTATTATTATTATTATTATTATTATTTATTATTATTATTTTGATAGTCATGCAAAATCGCACTGCAATACAGTAACGTTTTAAAGATAAATACTTCTAAGCTTGGATATGAATAATGAAACGAAATAATGTCTGTAAGTCGCATTTGGTATGTAAATCAGAGTTTAGTAAGTCACCGGAGTTGTTTCACATTCAGCAAAAGTTTTTTTTTGCATATTGCTAAGTTTAATATATTTGAAAATAATTCGTCGATTGGAATTTCTTTCGGCCAATTGAAGGTCATCCCGAGGTCACTTAAGTTCAAATTGCTGTGAACTACCATTAAAAAATATTATCATTTAAAATATTGATATTTCAAAACATCTTAAAGAACAGAAAAACGTTCATTTGTGTTCCATAATTTTAATACAAAGTTTTGTGAAATTCCTCTCAATTTTACGAGTTTAGGCCTTTATTGAATTCAAATTGAGGTTCTTCTACATTTAAAGAACAGAAGACAAAAAAACACTTATATTTGTGTAAAAGAATTTCTATAAAACCGTTTTGGGAAAATTCTCACAGTGTACGATTGCCACCTATTAGTGACAACTTTAGGCAGCAGCAAAGTATTTCTCAAAGCGGCAAATGTGATGAGAACAAGATATGTACACCAAGTCACTAATGCCGACTTGGGCATATTGAGGAAACAAGCATATATAGCTGAAAATGAGCATCAATGGAAAAGAAGAATGGATTTCAACAATGTCGAAAAAATATCCCACCTTCAAATTCTGGTGACTGGGTTTTCAAGTACCAGAGATACATATTTCTGTTCATTCGGGGTAACCGTGAGCGAAAGTTTAACAAATGTTAGTGCTCTTAAAAGAAGCTTAGTTTTCATCTGTTTTTGTATTGGATCATCAAACTACGCAAGATGGATTCCAGTATTCATTCGAAATATGGAAAACTACCAAAGCAGTAAGGGAATAATTCCAAATGAGGGGATTGTTTTTAACAAAAGCAGTCACCAGTTTTCTTCAACACCTACAGATCACGCACATGAGCAGATGGAAAAAAAAATCAAAAGTGTTGGTGGAGTAATTGGCCTGACGGAAAATCCTCAATGTTGGAAAAATGGATGGGGGCTGCCCAAAATTTTGTAGAGCTCTTGAAGAGTTTGAAGGAATTCATTTTTGATCTCGAAGAACTGCTACATCGGAAGAGGGTGGTACGTCTTATTTAATATTCCTTCGTCAGTGAAAAATGTAATTAGAACATTTCAAGCAACACGCAGAGCTTTTTGGGAAAACATTTCTAATTTTGGACAGCCGGGGTGGGATCTAAAAAATTTTTAAAAAATGAATTATCAAGCTTTCCACCCGTTTGTCATCCGAGGGGAAAGCTACATGCAAGTACCAAGTTGGGTCTCTTGAGATGTCTGATGGATTCTACGACAATAAAGCTTGATGATGAGCCAATTATCCAAGAATTTTTGACTTTATGTCTTGGACGGCGGATATCTAATTCATACGTTGTCAGGAAAAAACAACCAAAGGGGAAACATTTGAAAACTATTTTTTAAAAATGTCTTTTTAACACGAATTTTACATAAATTGGATCGGGCATAAAGAGCAGATGTTGTTTGGGATCGTTATTTTCCAATGTCCCTAAAGAAATCACTCGAGAAAAACGCGGTTATTTCAGTGGCAACGTCTGACAAGTTTAGCCAAAATTTTTGGAGACTGGGATCAGTTTTTTTAGAATGCGGACAACAAAAAAGAGCTCTTCAATTTTTGTCCAAAGGCTTGCATGGAAATTTCAAAGAAGGGAAAGAACTGTACATCGCAGAGGATGATTTTTCAAAGCATTTAGGGAAAGGGATTCCGATGGGGCAATGCAATCAAGAGAATCAGATACCCGCATATTGGTCTATATTTTTCTCGCCCTTCAAACAAAATCACTCGGCCTTATACAGACCGGAGACACCGATGTTTTAGTCATCCTCTTGGCTAATCATCATCATATAATCGCAGCAAATCCAGCAGCTGATATTTGGATTTATTTTTATTCAGGAAAATCAATGGAAGGAAAGTAATAAATCTGAACAACATTGCCGCAGTCTTGGCCAAGAGACTTGCAAATCCCTTGCATTCTTCCCATGCATTGACAGGTTGGGCAGTACATCTGCTTTCAAATTCAAAGGGAAGGGTTCATGTTGGATTTTTGTTTTTTTTTTTTGTTCAATGCACAGAACTCTGTGGTTCAATGTGAAGAAAGGGCAAAAAACTCATTTGATTTTTGACAAAGAGCTAAGAATTTTTTTCATACAAACTTTAAAAATATATTAACCGTGATCGGATTTATGTGCAATTCGGAAATAATTTGTTCTTTGTGTGCTCTTTTATTTGTTCTTTTAAAAGTTATAGATTTTATTCACAGTTTTTGTGATATTCCGGGAAAAATATGCTTTTACGACGTAGATAAAGGGCAATAACTCTTTGAAATTCAGTATGAATGTAATTTTTTTTTTTGCATGTGATATATTTAAATCCTGTTTACGTTTTTTGGTTATTGCGAGTTATCGAATTCTTGATATTATGGGGGTTATAAATTTAATAAATGAATTGGCTACAATTTCACCTTTTATTTTTTACCTCTGTGTGACCGCTGAAAGGTCAGATTCAAGTTCAAATCGGACAAAAATGTTATTTTGTGTCTGCTTATCTGGCTTTATGAAGAAAGTTAAAAATTTTACACGAATCCGAAACGCAAAGTTCCTCGGGGACCTTACTATTTGTTTTAAAGGGTTTTACGACACTTGCAACATATTAAGGTCATATGCGCCAGTAAAAAGGCAGAAAACGAGAAAGTAAAAAGTTCTAGAATTACAATTAAAGCACCCAAGAAAAGGCAAGACAAAGGGGAATTGATTAAAATAGGAAACAGATTAAATTCCAAGAGCATACTATCAAAGTGTTTGGATTGAGATCACCTAAAAGTCTCATTCAGACACACGCACAGTTGCCTGTAGTGATCAATTTCAAATCCCTCCTAACTTTCTAAGGATTTTAAATAACTCAATATATATTCTTCAAAGCGTCGCCCCATACTTTTATGATTTTATTTTTCCAGCATTAATGTTACTGTCTGTTGCACTTACGAAAACGCCCAAGTATGACACTGAATTAATTAATGGCCAGCTGAAATACGAGAGATGCCATATGGCTGCATAATTAATCCACCGGTCCAGCTGAATCAAAGCCAGCAGTAAAATTATCCTAAGATTACATTATGGCGCGTTAATTTATTACCTGGCAGGTCAGCAAAATAGCAAACACGGAATATGATTGGATTCGACCAAATGACCAGTGAAATTCTGGCACTAACTAATCCAGGAACATCATTGGTTTCTGGATTGACTAAACTCCGGTCATATGTCTATATAAAGCAAAGACTCAGCTTATGCCTTGGAATAATAATACATGGAAGGTAAGCGGCTTCTTTTCGCGCAGTCGCAAAGTTGATGCCAGTGGGCGGAGCTTACCGCCATATTGAAAAGCCCAGGAAACGATTGTTATCATAGAAACTATAGACTTGAGTGATGGAAATCATCTTGTGTTGCCGATTAAAACACTCACTTACTAAGGGGAATTTAGTCATTATGATGTTGTAAAATACCTTGCAAAGGCAATATTAATTAAATTATTTTCTTCGTTCAATTCTGAAGCCAAAGCACTATCACTACGCACGGTTCGATTTGCTTTGCTTGTTCGTTATGACATGAATATAAGGAAAGGGAGGAGTATGAGTATAGTAAACACTTGTAAAATATCAAGCAACCGCACAGAAAGTAATGGAAGTGCAAGCTCGAATTAAAGATATCGAAAAATAAGAAGTGGATCCGGTCGGAATCGAACCCGCGTGCCACGAGACGGCATATTTCGCTTGGCCAAGAAGAGAGAACAGCAAGTAGACCATTCGTTTATCCGCTACCAATCTTTACTTGTTACTGGTCACAGTGGCTCAGTTGGTTAAAAACGTTGGCTTCGTAACCAGGAGGTCTGGGTTCGGTTCCCGGCCGCGTTATACTCCTCAAAATCAGAAAACCCCACATGAACCCAACCACAACCGAGCTATTTCGGTCAAGGACAATTGCAGAAAGCAGACTTACAAAGGTAAGGGGATAAAAGTAGAAGAAAGCATATATCTCCTGCAAGAATGCAGGGGCCCCTCCCAACCACCCACCACTTTTAGCTGACTCTTACAGCACAAAGTTTCGGGGGTAGGAATCACATTAAAACCAGGCCACCACTACACGACCACAATTCTTAATCCTTTCACAGCTAGATTAAAATTTCACGTCAATATGAGTCGATCCTGTACAGTTTTCATCACAGATTAGTCTAAAGCGCGCTCGAGTCGCATCACATGGACATAAGTCAGTCATGTATAGACAAACGTACGTTTGGTTTTGGTTCGGTTCAACTCAAACCTAGCCATGAAAGGGTTAATGGTGACAACTTAAAATGGGACGTACCACTGCAGCTATAGCAGTAGTAGAGTAAGCTACCCAATTGCTGCTGGGGGGACAGGGGGAACCGGATAAAAATTCTGGCTGCAAAGGGACTCAAACCCCGAGACCTTTGGCGTGACAGTCCAATGCTCTACCAACTGAACTAACGGGAGCCCCGCTACTAGAGCTATGAATTACCATAATTCATCAAAAATTAAGTCACAAAATGCTATTTACATTTTATATTTATTTGTGTAAAGTGACACCAAAAAAAAAGACATTATTACACAAAATATCATGGTCACACAAAAAGGTTCATTGTTTGATCATAATTCACTAAGATTTCAAAATAAAACAAAAATCCCAGCAATTTCATTACTAGTTTTATCGTTAATAGTTATTACAGAAGTCTGTCATGGCGAGACTGGATTTTACGTCATTCATCATCAATCCTCTACAGTTCAGAAATTAGCCCCTGTGATGCGACTCGAGCCCTCCGAGTGCACGAGGTTGAAAGTTGTAGCGGATGGAATGATGTTTGACGTGAAATCCAGCCTAGCCAGGAAGGGTTATACACAAACATTTTTGCCTCTTTAAAAAAATCACACAAGTTAATGATGACATTGTTACTGCCCTGTGAATAAAATGAATTTGTTAAGAACTTGACGGCTTTTACACATTAGCTTCTTTTCAATTGTTCACTGTACAGTTTACCAGCATAGAAATACCTGACCTGAATATATTTCTCAGCTATTGCTTTTAGTAGAAGAATCAAATGATTCTCAGTCCCCTCATGATCAAACATATGAGAATGAAATAAGTAGAAAAAACGGGTTTATTGACGAAAGACTTCATCATGAAGTTCATGATGCTTAGCAAAAGCTTATGGCAATCATATCGATTGAAATGAAAATGATCTTGACCTACAGTTGCAACATATATTATTCTGAAATGCTTTTCAGAAATTAAACAGACATCAATAACTCCACTAGAAGGAATTTCAACCCCCCCCCCCCCCCCCCCCCCCCCCCCCCCCCCCTTTGTTCTTAACATCCACTGATCATCGCGATTCGGATTTCCCCCGATGAGTGAATCACCGGGTAACTATGGCCGTAAGAAGGAATGTTTTGGTCTACCCAATATGGCGGAAGCGGCCAACGTTGGGCTTCAGTATTATGACGTCATCCTCCTTCCATCTATTTTTATTCCAAGGCTTATACCGTCTCTCTCTCCCCTCTCTCTCTCCCCCCTCTTCTCTCTCTCATCTCTCTCTCTCTCTCCTCTCTCTCTCCTCTCTCTCTCTCTCTCATTCCATCACCAAAAATGCTATTATAGCGGTCAACTTGAAATTCTATTTAGCGAAAACATTGTGTGGAAAGGGGTATGGATAAATATATCATTCTTATAGCTGTGGACTAGATTGCGTTATGATTAATTAATGCCATTTAAAACAAGTATGTGTAGTAGTAGTCGTAAAATTTTTTTAGCTTTTTATAGAGCGCAATACTACTAAATGTGCTCAAAGCGTTGAGCAAGGGGTCCCTGGCCAACAGCAACATTTAACATGAAGGACGCAACATGACGCCCGTTAGGACAGAGACAACTGTTAACAGCCAGGTACTCATTTTACACCTGAGTACGGTGAGAGAATATGAGTAAAGAGCCTTCTCCAAGGTCTCAAATATGTGCCAAGCGAGGCTTGAACCCAAGACCTTCCAATCCGAAAGCAGTGTCATACCACTAGACCACATAGCGGCCATACTGGGCATCGATGTAAGAGCACAGTGAACACTTGTAGTAAAATAAATAAACAACTTTGTTCATAAATGAAACACTTTAAATTATTAAAATTTAGCCTAAAATTCACGAATAATACACTAGTCCTTTGATAAAAATCAAATAATTATACCACTCGGAAGACTGAAACATCACGATTAGATTAGTATATATATACATCCAAATATGAAAATGTGAATAAGCCCTAAATAAATAGAAAACACAGAGCAATTTGAAACGTGTCAGCCTGCAAGGCGTTACAATAATAATGATAATAATGACGATGATGATGACGATGATAATAATAATAATATTATAATAATAATAATAATAATAATAAATAATAATAATAATAATAAATAATAATGTGGGGGTGGTAGTAGTAGTAGTAGCAGCAGCAGCAGCAGCAGTAGTAGTAGTATAGTAGTAGTAGTAGTAGTATGTAGGTATAGTAGTAGTATAGTAGAGTAGTAGTAGTAGTAAGCCTCGCAGTCTGTCTAATGACGATTGCTGAGAATTGTGTTCTTCAGTCATAGTTGATGAGTATAGCTGCTGTCTCCATCCATGTTGTTAATTGTTTCCATTGGTCACGGTCCTGGGCAAGAATTTTGCAGCTGTCAAGATCTTGTTGTGACTTTAGTACGGAGGGCACTGCAATATTTATAAGTTCTTCAGGGATTTTAATTCGGCCTCATCTGAATCCAGAAATTTCTGATATGTTGAAAAGGGTCCTGGTTCAGGGTAGATTCTATTAATGTTGGTGGCCTCCCTACGTATTTGTTGCCACGAAGGCAATATTCTGTCAGTGCAGTTTGGGCTGGGATCTTATCTTCTCGACGTAAGATGTGATCGTGATCAAATAGCCTCTATCACTGTTCTTCAGGCGTTGGACCCTGTTCTTTCACGGAGATCGTATTTGTAATTGTCTCTAGCCATATATTTTTGCGCGACGTAATTGATTTGCGGTGGAATGAATCGAGCCTTTCTAAGTTCATTTTTTTGTGAGGCCCCAGGTCACACAATTATATGTCAATATCGGAATAATCAGTGCCTCTTAAATCTGTATTGGTTTATTCTCACTGATTATGTTTTTTCTATTCCATAAATTTTGGAGTTGGTTGAATGCATTGGTGGCCAGCTGCTTTCGTTTCTGATGTCTTCATTTTCGTTGATCAAATTGCCAAGTTTGCGTACTTTTCCATTCATTAAAATTCTGTTGATTTTTCTATATTCTGTTTTGGATTGATTCACTTTCAGATTCCATGCCTCTGTTGTTGATATTATTGGTGTGTATATTTTCGCTTGATGTTCTGATTTAAAGTTAAAGACTAGGTCTGTATCGTCTGAGTATATCAATTCACGTGTGATCTTCTTTGTTGGCGGTAATTTTGGTCTTGGTTCTTTCATGGCCGATTCGAGGTATATCGTGAATAGAATTAAACTCAAGCTGTCTCCTTGAGGGGATCCAGTTGAAGTGGATATTTTGTTAATTCTCTGCCGGATTCAAATTGTAATGTATCGATTTGATAATAAGGTATCTTATGAGCTTCGTGTGATCTCGTGTCAAAGAATGATCAAGAATTGATAACAACTTGATTCTACATATGGTGTCGAAAGTTGACTCATATCTATAATCTATTCAAGTATGGTAAATTCTTCCCTATATTTCTCCGTCCTTGCTTTCAGATTTCGATGCGCCCATACTATGTCCGCAGTGCTTCTATCTCTCTTCTAAACCCGCTTTGTGATGGTGATAGATATTCCTTTACCTTTTCTCTAATTCTGTTGAGCCTGATTGTGCTTAAATCTTTTCTTTGCGTGGACAGTAAAACGATTGGTCGCAAATTTTCTAAAGGGCGTTTCTTTTTATTTGATTTGTTGTATGTGTAGTAAGTAATACTTAATATAGTGTTTTCGCCAGGGCCGTAAGTATACGCAACCTATAAATAACAGAAATCGATAACTCATGTTATTAACAGAAATGATAACTCATAACAAAATATTTCATTCACTCTCTTTATCTAAATATGTATATATTATTGTTAGTGTATGGATGCCTTCCAAATGAATAAATTACATTACCATGAATTACATTTACAAATGTGCTATCGCTAATACGCGATGTATTATTATGTATAGATTCTTATGCTCTCATTCTTACTTATCTTTTCCCTATCCCTGTACCCCGTTAATTAAATTAAGGAGCATGACTAACACAATTTAGATCAGTGGTGATGTCTAGGTTTGTTCATTGGAAATCTCACGATATCACTGCTCATTAGGCATATAACAGTGTTGCAACTCGTCAAAGATTTGCTCCGGTATTTTCACAGATCTGGTTACCGGGTAATAAACGTCCATTTAGTTTCATGTTGATCCAGAGCTAATCTATCAAGTGACCCACTTGGACAAACCAGAGAATGTTTTGTTTGTTTTTAAGGGTTTTACGGCACTTGCAACACATTGAGGTTATATCAACGCCAGTAAAAAGGAAGAAAATTGGATAGTAAAAAGTTAGAATTACAATTAAAGCACCCATGAAAAAGTAAGACATAGGGGAACTGGGAACAAATAGGGATCAGATGTAGATTCCAAGAGCATACCACCAATGTACTTAGTTTGATTTTTTTTTTTGTTTGTTTGTTGCTTTAGGTCTCTTCCAACACAAATGAGGTTATATGAGAGACCGCTGAAACAAAAAAACAAGCAATCTAACAAAAATGGTACAAATGTAAATCAAAATCATAACCTAAAGATATCATAAGCTAAATCATAAATAACCAAGAACAAACAGGCAGAAGATTTACAGGAAAAAAAAATATCCCCTGTCAAAAATATCAATCACAAACCAAAGAAGCGGAAGGCTAGTAAAGAGAAGAAGAAACGACATCACTATCGGATCGTACTTAGTTTGAGATCACCTATAAGTCTCATCCTGACACAAGCACAAAATCCAACAAAGAGGAATACACTCAAATGCTTAGATCATACATCCAAAATAACAAATATAATAATACATAATAATCTCCCAAAACAATAACTATGCATTTGACTTTGACTGTTTCCCTCCCAGCTAAGTCCCCGGCCAGGGCCAGGACAAAACCAAGTAATCTCATTCCAAGACAAAGACAGAAGCATGTTGGAAAACAGATATAAGGGAATAGAAGACACAGTATTACCCCCCCCCCCCCCCTGCCCACTATGGGAAGTCAGGACCCCCCACCAGCAACCAGAGAATGACTAAACGGTTCCGCCATAAAATAACCAGACAGAAGCAACCTTAACGCCGCCATCAGTCATATCCAAAAAGATAAAGGGAACCCAAATTTTAATGATTTGAGAAAAGGGCCATGAAGGGATGAATGAACTCCCATAGCTAACTTTAATTAAAATGTACTATTATTCTTTTGGCTAATTATGTGTTAAAGTGTTATTTTGTGAGGCATTTTGTTGATTTTTATTTAAATTTAAGTATTTCTGCTTTAAAAGGGAAAATTTAAAACTTTTCCTTTTGACCTATCATCCTTATATAACGTAATCCCTATAATCTACCACTACTTTACTACTTAAATTTTTTTAAGCTTAAAAAATTTTACTTTTGTCGGGGGG
>NW_027622855.1:0-11418 GCF_034508935.2 Berghia stephanieae
TCCCCAACATTTGACAATTTCATGGGGGGATTGTTTAAAAATTTTTAAAAGATTAAGAAGCTGACTCGTGTTTTGCATTAGTCTCTAAACTAAAATTTGGTTTAACCCCTTAAATACTGCCTTTTAAAAAAAAAAGAAATTGAGTAATTTTAACCCCTTTTACATGTTTTGTTAATAATTCGTTTGCAGTCAGGTGCTTTACCAGAAATTTACAAATTTGCTATGTAAAACCCCTTTTGAAAAAACCTGATCTCAAAAAAAAAAGAGAACTTAAAAAACTATCCCCCTGCTCTAATTTCCTTTCTCTCTAAGATTTTAAAAAAGCTTGTTTTGAAAAAATTTTACTGCCATCTTAAAAATAATTTTTGAAAAAAAAATTTCAGTCTGCTATGGCAACATATTCGACGGAAACCGAACTTTTAGGGTTGTTAATGATCTCCTCTCTGTTATAGACAATTGGTTCTGTTCTTTGCTTTTGTTTGACCTATCGTCTGTTTTGATACTATTGATCATAATCTTTTCTCAAACGTCTTAATTTACTTATGGGTGTCTGGGGCAGCGTTGTTGGTTTGGTCATATTTGTTTAATCGTAAAAAATTATTAGGGTGGTGAATATAGTCGGGGGGAAATTTTTCTTGATTTGGGGTTCCCCAGGGTTAAGATTTGGGACCGTTTTTTGTTTTGTACTTTGGGCCCCTGTCAAAAAATATCAGAAGTTTTGGTCTGTTTACCATCAATACCGATGAACCAAAATTGTACTGCGTTTCCAATATGAAAAATTTACAAGAAGTATAGCCAATAGTAAAAATTGTACCCAAAAGTGTTAAGAAAGGGATAATGAAAAACAGACGAACTGAATGATGATAAACGGAGGTGCTGTATGTGGGGAAAAAGGAAAAAAATGGAAAAGTGAAAAATTTGAAGTTGGGGGGGCCCCTATAAATTTTGACAAAGTGAAAAAAACCCGGGACATTCTAGATCTGGAGTCGATGGGCATAGGTTAATAATTTTTGGGTTTGATCTCCTTTTTTTCCCAAATAAAAAAGATTTTCTTCCCCTTAGAGGTTCATTCTGAGGAGTACCAACCCCTGGTTGTGTCCCTCGTACTTCAAAGGTTATTGTAATGCTTTTTGTTTGGCGTTTGAATACAAACTGAAACGTCTTCAGTTGTCCAAAACAGCGCTGCCCGACTATATTTTGAAGCGTGGGGTGCACTCTCCGGGACCTTACTTCATGACCTGCTTTGGCGCCTTTTGGAAAAAAATTAAATTCAAGCTTTGTTTTGTGTATCGTTGTCTTGAGGTACTGCCCTTCCACCTTTCGAACTAATTAAAAGATATTCAAAACCCCCCCCCTTACGTTCGGCCAGGATTCCAAAAAAATATTTGTCCCTCAAATTGGAAAATCTGGAATGGATCCTTTTCTCATTTGGGACCCTCTTTTTGGAACCCCTTACCGCAGGCTTTCGTGAAAAAAAATCTTTGTCTTTTTTTTAAAGTTCGTTAAAACATATTTGTTTCGATTTTAGTAGATGGTTTGAGAAGCAAGATGGTTTTGGTTTTGTGTTGGTTTTGTTGTTTGGGGTGTTTTGTGTGTGTGTTTTGTGTGTGTGTTGGGTTGTGAATGAGTATGTTTCAGCCAAAGTAATTTGTAATTTAAGGCTTAGATTTTGGTGTTCGGGTTATAGCGCTTATAATTTTCCTTTTTTTATTTTTAATTTCTTGAGGGGGGATCAGCCAAAAAAGAAAACAACTGACAATTGAAAATATGACCCGCGCCTCAAATCGGATTGTGTCTGGGTGAAATTTTCCCCAAAGGCAATTAACTTCAAAAATATAAAATGTTGGTTTGTAAATTTGTTGTTTTTTTTTTTATTAAAAAAAATACCACGTCTTCAATAAAACACATAAACTTCACCTGGTTTCCTTTTTTTTAAATTAAATTGCTCACCCTAACTTAAAATCCCCCAGGCACAATACCTTTTATTGCAAGGGTAAAGAAGATTAAAACTCAACAACAGTAGGATTATACTTGTTTTAATTGTATTTTTCCAAAGGGGTTATTACAAATACTTTCTATTTTAAAAATTTTTTAAATTTTTACTTTGGGGACTCTAGAGAAATCAGTACCCTTATTTTAAAAACCAAAGGGGTAAAAAAATGGGGGAGTCAAAATTAAGCTAGCTACCAAACGATTACACCCCTTCATTAAATTTGGAGCGGAAGCATGTCTGTCGCAATACTATACGCTTAGATTTTTCAATGAAAATTTCTCAAAATAAGATTTCCCTAAAAATAGCTTAACTTAGTTTTTTTCGCCTCGTTAGCCCCAGGATAATCCCCAAGCTTAGTAAATAAAGGTGTCTGTAATTGATGGGCAGGTTTAAGTCACAGAGGGTTTTATAATTCCCAACTATCCCACCTAGGTTGGCGGTAAAGGTGAAGAAACAGTTGGGTAATCGAAAAAAAACAAAAATCAAAAACATTTGGGTTTTTAAACACCAATTTTTTATTTGGTAATCCCTCTCCCCAGTTTTTTTTCTAAATTAAAAAAAATTTTTTTTTTTTTCAAAAAAACTTCCCTTTTTTTTCGTTCTATATTTTATGTGAGATAACATCGAAATACCCCTGGGGGACAGACGATTCAGCGCGCCCCATTGGGCAACAAGGAGTATGAAAAATTGCCCCCCAAAAGAAAAAAATGGGAAAGCCCAAAATGGAGCCCAATCAAACTCCTGGGGAATTGCAATGCCCCATCCTTTTTTTTACTGCTCAGACACTCTGAAAAAATCAAAACATTTTTTTGGGTTTTGGGAAAAACAAAAACTCGTCGTTCGAAAATTTATCGATTTAAATAATCCCCATTTTGCAAAAACTCCAACCGGGACGCCTTGGCTATTTTTTAAAAAGTGTGGGGTTTTTTAGGGTCGGTATTTTTCAACAGGGGATAGTCCAGGATGGAAACCTGGGGGTTTATCGGTAAAAAAGGGGGATTTTATGTCAAGTTAGGGTGAAAATTTCCCAAACCGCCGGATTAACTATATTGATTTATTCATTTTGTATCTTTCGAGAACTTTAGGTGTTTTCTTTGATTTGGAAGGTATTATTAAAAGTGGCATAAATGAAACGTTTAAGGGAAACATTTTAGGTTTAATAATTTACACTGGATTTTAACGGAAGTAAATCAAAACTTTTAAACGCTAAATGAACCAAAGGGAAAAGATGTGTGCTGTTTTAAAAAGGAAGTAACAATTGTTTTTTTGTTTTTCCAGAGGTCTGTTAACTAACTAAAAACTATTTTTCTGTTTTTAAAAAAATCCTTAATCAATAAATTCGTTGAAGAATTTTTAAAAACAAAAGCATTTTTATGGGAATATCCCCTAACGTGGAAAAATAGCTTTACATTGGGGTCCTTAGCCACAACACTTAACGTAGCAAAAGACATGATCCTTTGGGGCGATAATGGAATCGTTGCGGATAGAGAAAACGGTGTTTACGGAAATGCTCTTTTTAAAATCTGAGACGGTGAGAAAATGATAAAGCATTTCCCAAGGGGGTCGACCATTTCGCTGCAGAGGGAAATCGACCCTCGCCCCTTTCGACCCGAAGGTGGTGTCATATTCGTACACAAAATGAAAAATTTTAAGCATGCGGCTTCGATTCTGATATGCATGGTTTGTGTGGCATGCTAGTGCAATGTCATTTGTGCCATTAGATCCTGAATTTGGGGTTCTATTGTTTATAAGAATAAAATACAGCTGGTTTGCTTTATTTTAATTGGTACTTTTTCCTTTCTTGCTGGCGTAAGTCACGGGCGTTGTCCAGAATAAATATTTGAATTGATATTCCTAGCAGCGTGGCTCAGCGGTATGGTCTTTGCTTCGTACCGAAGGTACCGAGTTCGACTACCCGCCGCGTTTGTGTGGCCTTGAGCAAGTCCCCTCGCCTTAGCTCACTTTGCGGCGCCGCACTGCGGCTGACCCCTGGGTTATTCCAGTCTTCCCTTGGAATAACCCTAAAGGAAAATTCCCCTTAGGGATGAATAAAGTGAATTTATTTATATATTTTTTTTTTAAATTTTATAATTGTGGATGGCTTCAAATGTCTTTTTTTTTAATAGCCAGAGATGTTCTGAATTAATTTTCTTTCTAAAGGTAACAAAATTGGGGTTAATGTGACATACTATGCGCTTTTGTGATCAGGAAATATCGACTGCCGACGTTTGGGTCCAACGACATTCCTTGTGAGAGTTCAATTCGAAGAGTTGTAAGTAAAATTCAAAAAGAACAATGATATTATTACCAATTTGGACAAGGGCCCGGTCTGGCAGAAAGCAAACAAGAACAGGAATGAAATGTTAAATGTCTGTGAATTCATGAATCTATTGAAAAAACCCCCAAAATGTCGATCAGACGATTTCACAGGAGTTAGGATGAGTTGTTTTTACGGTCCATACAAAACGGAGAAAGGATTTGAAATTAGCTGCATATGTAGAGCCTGTAAAACATGAGCTTCTTAGAATGGATCAGTTAGTGCGAGTGGAAAAAAAAGAAAAAATGAAGAATAAATGCCTACTGGATATGAAGCTCATTTTTATTGGGAAAAGCAACATCAACCGACGTTCAAACAATCTATTGGGAAAACAATAGACCAGATTCAGTGAGCCAGAGACCATACACAGCCCCAAAAATCACCATGTAGTGTGCCCAAAAACAGCACGTCATCATCTGGCCATTCTTTTTAGAAGATAACAATGGATACACAGCATACCTCAATTGGAAATATAGAGAAACTGCAAAAAAGTTTTTTAATGTTTAAAAAGAAAAAAAGTTAAAAATGGATAAAAAATGGTATACTAGCAAGAAAGGGGCCACGCCTCATACAGTTATCGTGTAAATTTCAGACGCAAACCCAAAACATTTACAGGTCTCCTCATTATCCAGAAATTAAGTCCCATCGACTTCTTTTTGTAGGGGTTATTTGAAAACAAAGTGTGTGAAAAAATCACCTGAGAACATCATGAACGAAAGAATGAAATCAGCCGTGTCATTCACGAAATTCTAATGGTGTTTGCCAGCGAACTTTGGACAGTTTTGTGGAACGCATTGAATTTGTTGAGTCGAATTGGGGGCCACTTTGAACATCGGCTGAAGAAAAGTCAACAAAACAGATTCAAATTAACATACTAAATTATTAAAGGTATATTTTCTCTTATCGTTTTGTTCATTTCTTGTTCAATGACTTTGAAAATCGTTTCAACCGTTGGATTCAAAAACTTCTCATATTGCGTTCAAATGGCGTTTTTTAAAAAAACCAGTATTTTTACTTATGGACAATTGAGAATTATTGAAATAAATAACAATATAAAATTAATACTAAAGAAAACTTTAGACGATGCAGATTCTTTGATATGTGATACATGATTATGTGATAATATGCCGTTATTCATTAAGTTTTGCAATCCTACATTTTTATGGAACAGATTTATGAGTTTCACAAAATAATTTCCTCGCCAAATAATCTGACGTAAACAAAGCAAAAATTCTGATCGAAATATAAAATATGATTAAATATGCACTTTTATGAGGCACTTTGATTTTATGAGGAACATATTAAGCGCAGCAGTCAAAAAAATATAACAAACATTTACTTACTCATATACAATCAAGTCTACACATAACTGTGGCACAATGCTACAGCTTGGACAAAGAGATACAAACTAAAAGCATCCTTTATAGAGAGAATTATCCACCAATTGCCTTCAAAGTGCTATGCAAAGGATCCCAAAGATAACAAAAAAGACTCGGTACGAGACATAACACCTTGATGGCGCTTTACAGTGTCTTTTCGAAACAGACTGACAATGCTGTTAATGACCAGGTTTCCTCATTATTTAACTCTATCCTTTCCGGCCATTTCAGGATTTTCCCAAAACTTTACACCCAACTAACACCAAAATATATTTGTTATCACTCAAACACTATAGCAGTAAGTTCTTGCGATAAATAATTTCATTAGTAAAACTTTCTCGACAACAAACAGTTCATTGTCTTTAAATTTATGATGTACAAAAGAATTTGAATAAGAAAAATGTTGGTTGTTCGTAACGAATGTGACGATTTTCCTATAGTTGGTAAGGAGAGGGTTAACCAGAGTTCAGTTCTAAAAAATGTGACAAAAGAATCTTTTCCAAGAACTGAATATTGAGCTACCCTCAGCGTGATTTGAATCATGAGATTACAGGTCCGAAGGCGACTGTCATACCACTAACCACAAAGCCGCATATAAACTTCAATCACGAATTCAAATTCTTCTTTTAGACTTCATCCATCAAAAGTATCCATGACAACGAAGAATACTTAAATTTCTTATCTTTCTTATCTAATCAAAATATTTATCTTACATTATCAGTGATTTTATTACTCCGCAGGACTTTGGGCATAATTAACATAGAGAAAAAAATGGCTATTTCGGCCTGCAAGGCAGAAAACCCTGTAAACCTCAGTCTGAAAATAGATGCTGTTTATTTAATGTACCCTGGGGGAATTTCATTGACGGATAGGGATTGATGGGGTTAGTATGATTTAATGACAGCCGTGTTTTCCTTTAATTACTAAAGACGACAGTAAACTAAAAATTTCTAAGCAATAACAATTTTTAACATTTGTTTTGAGATGATGATGATATTGATGATGATGATAATGATGATGATGATGAGATGATGATGATGATGATGATGATGATGAGATGTGATGACGATGATGATGATGATGATGATGATGATGATGATGATAACGACGATGACGTAACGACGATGACTACGACGATAAAGATAATGAGGATGATAATGGGGATGATAATGACGACGACGACGATGTTGATGATGATGACGACGATAAGATAATGAGGATAATAATGGGGATGATATTGACGACGACGATGTTGATGATGATGAGGAGGAGAAGGAGGAGGAGGAGGAGGAGGAGGAGGAGGAGGAGGACGGCGATAACGATGACTATGTCGGCGACGTACTTGATACAGAATACATTAATTTTGCTAACCCTCCGACGAGATACCGGGGACAAAGAAAAACTGTGGCATGATCAAACTCTTCATCAATAAAAAATAAAATAAAAAAAAAACAAATAAAAAAATCGGAACCTAACAAGATTCACGGCATCGTTGTTGATGACAGTTATGCCCTTCGTGCCACCTATGTCGTAAATAATAGATTTGACCTCACGCCCAGTTACCCGGTCACCATAGTATTTTTAACACCTTGTGGAGGCGGGGGGGGGGGGGGGGGATAATATCAGCCCGTACTATATAAGCATTATTTATTTAAGATAAATCATGAAGACGATTGTAAATCAAGTGTTTATAAGGAGAGATTGTTTCTGTTTCTTTTCCAAGCACATATATGTGACTCACTGTTTCAAAACGGTATTATGTCGGAATGACCTAGTTGCTGAAATTGAATCTACAGACAAAACACGAAATTTGGTGTTAATTTCTATTGTTGAGAATAATACACTTTCACTATATTACCAAAATTTAAAAAAATAGTATTTCTTATCATTTTAAATTCTATAGTCGCTTTTCGGAGACAAGTCATCGAACATTAATACCTTTTTGAGACGATGGGTCACATACTGAGAGCATTTTCTGTCTTTAGTGGTCAACACAAAACATAATTGAAAGTAGCTATACGTTTAAAACAAGTTCTTATTTTAAGATAGAATGATGTAGTTGACATCACTCGGGTCTTTGTTTTTGTTTTTTGCCATCCACGTTTATGAGTAATTCTCACTCATCTGTATTAGCCAGACTATAAACGTTTAAGGTTACACATAGTTTTGTGTGTTGTTCCCTTATACTTCCGGATGGCAATGTTATGAGTTTCTTAGCCAAGCGCACACTATCTATATCTATCTGATACCCTAAATCGTTTTGATTTCATAGTTGTCATGGAAATTCTCTAAAACCAAAGAAAATCATTCTCCATTATATCGTTTAAATGCGGAAAACAAAACCATAATTGCATTCGAGTATCAGACATAAAAATATTTATAGAGGAGAACACGCAACATTAATTTATTGGCCATTAAGATTGATTTTATCATTCTTATTCGTACTTATTTAATTTGTCACGAGTTATCGAGCAAATTCATTTTAGGGTAATCTACGACGTGCAGCCTATATATATATATATATATATATATATATATATATATATATATATATATATATATATATATATATATATATATATATTATATGCATGTCTTGACGCCGAAGCAATTATTGCCCTAGATTAACATTGTTGTAATGGGCTCACTAAATAATATTTAGTATAATATATAATATTGACTGCCTGGTTTAAATCTTATCTTACGTAAGTTGATATTGATATTGATCAAACGTTTTTATATATCTTTGCAAAGATAATCAGTTGATAGACCCTATAATTTCCACACAAAAAAGTCAATATGGAAATTTTAAACAGGAGTATCTCTTGCATACGATTAAAAAACAAGAGTGGGTAATGTTTCTCATAATTACGTTCACATTTAAAAGTAGGTCAAGGACATTGTTAACAAACATTGGCAAAACCTTTATTTATATGTTGGCATAAAACTTGACCTATTATTACCGATCGATCAACTTAGCTTTACGTTTAAAACGAGTTCTTATTTTATGATAGAATGAAGTTGAAGTCACACAGGTCTTTGTTTTTGTTTTTTGCCATCCACATTTATGAGTATTTCTCACTAATTTGTATTAACGGACTATAAACGTTAAAGGTTACACATAGTTTTGTGTTTTGGTACGTTATACTTCCGGATGACAATGTTGTGAGTTTCTTAGCCAAGCGCATACTGTCTATACGAGATGGAAGTCGGTTTGGACGAATTCAATCCTCGAAGGGCGGGGACATTCGGCTCCCGAAACTGGGGAGATGTTGCCGTTCCAGGCCTCTCCAGCATCAAGAGGAGATATTGGGTAGCAGCGAACCGACTTCCGTCGAGAAACTGCCTCACGGCACACTCTCTTGATCTTAATGGGGACTTCGCACTTGAAAACATTTACCCTTTGTGGTCAAGAGCGCGAAACTGCAATGCATCTAGTTGAACGTTTCGTGTGCATGTGACAAAGCTTCGGGCGATTGCGTCGATGATGTTTGCGACATGGATTGAACATCATAACCTAGTAATGTGAAACCATAAAGCTACGCCATACTCTGGAAAAACACGATTAAAGAATTTGGCCAGAAAATTCACCCTTCAAATATCGATCGATTAAAATGGCCCTAGTCTTGGCAAAATCTCTCATACCTGGGACCCACGAGGTTTGAGGGGTTTTACGAGAGAAGGGTCATTTAAATCGATCGATATTTGAAAGGACGAGTTTTCTGGCATTTTTTTTTATAAAACATCTCTTTTCTAGAGTAAGATAGCTGGTTAAAAAGATCCCCCAACCTGTCAAAAATTCTTAAAGCATATATATTAGTAAGTCGTTTTTAATTGCTCAAAACAGGGAGCAAAAGTTGTCGGACTAAAATATCATATAAACCCCGTTTTATCTGTTTGAGGAAAATTAACTTTCAATTTTAAATGCTGCAATCCCAAAGAAATTACAAGAATTACACTATTGGTAAATAGTCTGATGGAAGGAACAGAACACACAACTAAATACCATAAATTGCACAGAAAACGTTCCCGATTTACACGAAACGCAGAGGAATATCACATTTATTTTTCCGGACAGTTCAATCAGTGCGTTAAAATCATATATTGACCGAATCTAAATGGTACAATTGGAAACGTACAACAACTCAGTGCGGCTATGTGGTCTTGTGGTATGACACTCGCTTTCGGATCGGAAGCTCTTGGGTTCGATAACTCGCTCGGCGCATAGTTGAGTCCTTGGAATAGACTCTTTACTCACATTCTCTCGCCGTACTCAGGTGTAAAATGTGTAGCTGGCCGTTTAACAGCATTGTCTCTGTACTTTATAAAAATGCAATATCGCCTAACAGGCGTCATATCTCGTTCTATATGTTACGTGTTGCTGTTGGTCAAGGACCCTTGTAAAGCGCTTTGAGCACATTTAGTGG
This sequence comes from Berghia stephanieae, assembly GCF_034508935.2. NCBI lineage: Eukaryota > Metazoa > Mollusca > Gastropoda > Nudibranchia > Aeolidiidae > Berghia > Berghia stephanieae. The sequence continues at coordinate 10,117 of NW_027622855.1, forward strand.
ATATTGCGTTATATAAATCTCATTTTAAAAAATTAAGCAGATAATGATACAGTCAAATGAAATGTCTTAGGTCAAATAACAATGAGGGAGAAACTACGATAATTTTATGAGCTTAACCCTATCTAATGTGTATTGTTTGTTCATCATAGTATTATCATCGACGGACTCATATTATATGGCACAGCCTTTAAATTAACCTAACTACGTATTATTGTAGATGGGCTAGAGAGAAAATGTTTCGAATTTCTAACATATCAGAACTCCCGATTCTAATGATCGACATGAAAGAGTAGTGATGTCAGAGGGGGGCTTGGAGAGGAAAGAGAGTGGGGTAGGGGGAGGTGGGAAGGAAATGAGTGTGTTCAAAGAGACAAAACACGGTTTACTCCAGTGATTTGATAAAATTAAAAAACCGGATTTACCATCTGCCAACACTTCATTGATGAATCTAAAAATAAGACAAACCAGATTCTACTCCACTTACAACGATCCATGGTGTGCTGAGAATGGCATTCATTTTCAGATGTGTTCAAGACTATCAAATTTGTGCGGTTATGTAGTTTGATGGCATGACACTTGCCTTTGTACCAAAAGGTCCAGGGTTCGGGTCCCGCGTTGAGCAGCTCATATGTGTCAGTGCATGACATAATCAGTCGGAAGGTGAACATTTTGGATTTTTTGTTTCCATTTTCTGAAAGAATATGTTCCCAGAGCATTTTAATCTTTACTTGAAATTAAATCGAGTGATTTTTTCATGAAGTTATGGTCAGATGAATGGGAAAGGTATCCAACAACATTTCTCAAATGTCATATTTTATCAACTTGTCGAGCTGTAAAAATATTTAGAAGTGAAATTAAGCTTAATTATTTCCCAAGATGTACAAAAGGGTTGATTTAATCATTTATGACAAGAACTCATTTTTGATAAAAAGTGACATTCTTACTAAACTTGGCAATATCTCAGTTCACCTTTTCACCATCCGACTGATAATGTCATTCACTGTATCATATTTTAGCCCTTGGAAAAGGTTCTTTTCTAACATTCTCTCAGTTGTAGAATCAATAGCTGGTGGATAACAGCATTGTCTCTGTGACAAAATAAGTAATATACGTCTATCTGGTGTCATGTCTCGTCCTACGTGTTAAGCGTGACTTTGGCAAGGTGTCACTTGTTTAAAGGGCCCCGGGCAAAGGGTTGTGGATACTGCTCTTAAAAGAAATGCCAAATTTAAAATTTCTGATGTTTTTTGGGAAATTCGTTCTTTATGGTGCAGGGGACTGTTCACACACAAAACCCCACAC
>NW_027622856.1:0-2500 GCF_034508935.2 Berghia stephanieae
CTCTTCTTCTCTTTTTTCCCCTCTTTTTTTTCTCTCTTCTTATCCCTCTCTCTCTCACTCTTCTCACTCTTTATCTATCTATCTATCTATCTATCTATCTATCTATCTATCTATCTATCTATCTAATCTATCAATCTATCTATCCATTATCTATATATCTATCTATCTATCTATATATCCATCCATCCATCCATCCATCTCCATCCACCATCCATCATCTATTATCTATCTATCTATCTATCTATCTATCTATCTATCTATCTATCTATCTATCTATCTATCTATCATATCTATCTATCTATCTATCTATCTATCTATCTATCTATCTATCTATCTATCTATCTATCTATCTATCTATCTATCTATCTATCTATCTATCTATCTATCTATCTATCTATCTATCTATCTATCTATCTATCTATCTATCTATCTATCTATCTATCTATCTATCTATCTCTCTCTCTCTCTCTCTCCTTCTCTCTCCTTCTCTCTCTCTTTCTGTCTTTCTCTTTCTCTTTCTCTTTCTCTCTTTCTCTCTATCTCTCTCTCTCTATCTCTCTATCTCTCTCTTTCTCTCTCTCTCTCTATCTTTCTCTCTATCTATCTCTCTCTTTCTCCCTCTCTCTCTCTTATCCCTCTCTCCCTCCTCTCTCTCTCTCTATCTCTCTCTTCTCTCTCTCTGTCTCTCTCCCTCGCTCTCTTTCGCTGTCTCGCTCTCTCGCTCTCGCTCTCTCTCTTACTCTCTCTCTTCTCTCTCTCTCTCTCCCTCTCTCTCTCTCTCTCTCTCTCTCTCTCTCTCTCTCTCTCTCTCTCAATGTTTTATCATTAACTCGTCTCTTCTTGATAATGTAAATGTTGATGCTCGAAACTCGAAAAAATAAATAACAACTGTGAAATTGAATGTGAGCTTCAATTTGATATCAGAAAACAGATAAAATGGACATTTCATTTTTATCTGTTTCATTTTCACATTGTTTTTTTATCTAATGTTTCATTTATCCTGTTTTGTTGATAAAGGGGAAACCCGAAACGTCTATTTTATCTGTTTCATATATTAAATTGAAGCTTACATTCAATTCCACATTGCTCTTTATATCTTCTTGATAGGCCATGTATTACATTATAATATGAACCAAATAACTGCCTTAGTCTGTAAATAAAATAAATAAATATATAAATAAAATTCCCTTTATTTCCCATAAGGGAAATTTGTTTTTAGGGTCTATTCGAAGGGAAAGACTGGAATAACCCAGGGTAAGCCGCAGTGCAGCGCCGTAAATGAGCTAGGTTGAGGTGGACTCGCTCAAGGCCACACAGCGCAGTGGGTCATTATGTATGTTCTTCATAAAGAACAATTACAACTGATAGCAATGACTATGAAAAAATGTTTTTTTTTTCTTCTTTTTGAGGAAAAGTTTTGTCTAAAACCAAAGCCCTATCTCCACTGAGTAAAAATGTTTTTGAATTTTGAAAATCCATTCACATAAATAAACAAGTTATGCAGTTTTCGAAGGTGTCATTTTTTGGATGACCCGCAAAGAGGAAAAAACCGCGAAAATATGGGACGCTTTTTCGGCATTTTTTTCGACCTTTGGTTGTCGTATCTTGCGTAATAAGTGTATTAAAAGATTGAAACTTGAAGAGCAAATTAGGATGGTGTTTTGTAAAATACGGGAAAAGTACATCGTCATATTCATATGAAATTTTACAACCAAAAGAAGAAATGTTCATGTATTACCTTGTCAGCGACAAAACCTCCACGCCCGGTAGTTTTTAGAAATATTTTACTCCAAAGAGTAAAAATCTATTTTAACGGTCTTCTGGTAATCGTACGATTTTTGTCGCTTGACATAATCCAAAATGACATTTTTTCTAACTGTGTGCCAACTTTCAGTCATATTCATCGATAAACAGCGTCGTATAATTTTTTTTAAATAGCATATACGAAACGGCTTCGTCCCATATTTTGACGCGAATTCGGGCACTTCGTGAGCGAAAAAGAGGCCCAAGATTTGTGCGGGTAGTCATGCTATATTATGTATCTAATTTATATATATATATATAATTCTTTTTTTTTTTAATTAGGCCTGACAGTTTCATTGATGTCAGTGAAATAATCCACTTGTTATATTTATGTGTGACTTTGTCTTCTTACTTAGCAAATTCCTGGAAAAGTAACGGGTGATAAATCCGTTACACCGTCATAAAAGAATACGATTGATTACGTGACATATTATACGTGACATTTATGTCGTCGTTGTAAGTTGAGGAAATGGGACAGTTAAGCTATACTGCCTTCTCTGTAAAAAAAAAAATAAATAAATAATATAAATAAATAAAAGAACCAACCCCCCCCCCCTCCCAAGAAACCTAGATACACATTTTTTTAAATTGGGCCAGAAAACTCGTTCTTCGACCATCCAAACTATTATTAAAAATAGCCTAATCCTGTCAGGTCTTTGTTATTTTTTTTTGCCATCCGCGTTTATGAAATTCTCAC
>NW_027622856.1:10000-11372 GCF_034508935.2 Berghia stephanieae
GATAAATGGATAGATAGATAGATAGATGGATAAATGGATAAATGGATAAATGGATAAATAGATAGATAGATAGATAGATAATTGGATAGATAGATAGATAGATAGATAGATAGATAATTGGATAGATAGATAGATAAATGAGATGGATAGATAGATAGATAGATAGATAAATGGATAAATAGATAGATAGATAGATAGATAGATAGATAGATAGATAGATAGAAAGGAAGAGTATAGATAGATTGTGATGGTAATTAAATAGACATAAAGACATGCAGATAGATAGGAAAAGTGTAGATAAATATATAGATAGATAGATAGGTAGATAGATAAAATAGTGTAGATAAATTGGCATATATTATAGATAGATAGACATACAGACAGGGATATTTAGATAGGTAGACATAGAAATATTGTAGATAGATAGATAGATAGACAGACAGACAGATAGATAGATAGATAGATAGATAGATAGATAGATAAGGATAGATAGATAGATAGATAGATAGATAGATAGATAGATTGATTGATAACTGGGTAGATAGAGTGTAGAACGTTTTTTCCAAGAGAGAAAAAAATAGACATACTTTATGATATAGAGAGTGCAGCAGACATAAAGAGGGAAACGGATGAGATAATACCGAGGAAACGAAATTACACAGTCAAAGAGCAGAGAAGAATGTAGCCTGTCACGTATTACCAAATAGAAATGTCTCACTATCCTATAGTATAATAAATGACAAATGGCTTTTTTTTTTTCTTTCTTTTTGGCCAGAAAACTTAAAAATTTTATTTCAAATATTGAAAGATTAAAATGGTCACCTTCAAAACAAGTTTAAAACAAGTCTCAAATCCGACACTTTTTTCGAGGTTTCGGGTTTCAGATTATTTCTCGAGTTCAATGTCATTTTAATCGATTGATTGTCGATGCAATCTATTGTCTGGCCAAAAATGAAAAATAGATAAGTAATGCGTTTTATCAGTTGTTTTTTTTTTTTGGCATGATTTGTGTGCAGGTTAGACAAGAACCAACCCTATTTTTAAGCCTCGACACTAAGTTATGGCTGACCGACCCTGCGTTCGATCCATTGGGTGGAGGTAGATCGATAATGCTTGTGCCAAATCAACCGTGTCATTTTACTATTGTATACTCTATACCTCTATATGGTGTTCTCTCTCTCTCTCTCTTTCTTTCTCTCTCTTTATCTCTCCATCTATCTATCTCTGTGCCTCTCTCTCTGCCCCTCTCTCTCTCTCTCTCTCTCTCTCTCTCTCTCTTTCTATCTATCTATCTATCTATCTATCTCATCTCTGCTCTTTCCTCTTTTTCTCTCTCCCCTCTTTACCTCTCTACTCTCCCCAAACTCTCCCC